>NW_027017172.1:0-271719 GCF_036013445.1 Caloenas nicobarica
CGACAAGCGCCCGACAGGGCCCAGTAGAGCCCGACAGAGCCCGACAGAGCCGACAGAGCCCGACAGGGCCCGACAGAGCCCGACAGAGCCCGACAGAGCCCAGTAGAGCCCGACAGAGCCCGACAGGGCCCGACAGAGCCTGACAGAGCCCGACAGAGCCCGACAGAGCCCAACAGGGCCCAGTAGAGCCCGACAGAGCCCGACAGAGCCCGACAGGGCCCGACAGAGGCCCGACAGAGCCTGACAGGGCCCGACAGGGCCCGACAGAGACCGACAGAGCCCGACAGGGCCCGACAGAGACCGACAGAGCCCGACAGGCCCATAGAGCCCGACAGAGCCCGACAGAGCCCGACAGAGCCCGACAGACCCCGTAGAGCCCGACCAAGCCCGACAGAGCCCGACAGAGCCCGACAGGGCCCGACAGAGCCCGACAGAGCCCGACAGAGCCCGACAGGGCCCAGTAGAGCCCGACAGAGCCCGACAAAGCCCGACAGAGCCCGACAGAGCCTGACAGGGCCCGACAGAGCCCGACAGAGCCCGACAGGGCCCGACAGAGCCCGACAAGGCCCGACAGAGCCCGACAGAGCCCGACAGAGCCCGACAGGGCCCGACAGAGCCCGACAGAGCCCGACAGGGCCCAGTAGAGCCCGACAGAGCCCGACAGAGCCCGATAGAGCCCGACAGAGCCCAGTAGAGCCCGACAGAGCCCGACAGAGCCCGACAGGGCCCGACAGAGCCCGACAGAGCCCGACAGAGCCCGATAGGGCCCGACAGGGCCCAATAGAGCCCGAAAAAGCCCGACAGAGCCCGACAGAGCCCAGTAGAGCCCAGTAGAGCCCGACAGAGCCCGACACAGCCCGACAGAGCCCGACAGAGCCCGACAGGGCCCGACAGAGCCCGACAGAGCCCGACAGGGCCCGACAGAGCCCGACAGAGCCCGACAGAGCCCGACAGGGCCCAGTAGAGCCCGACAGAGGCCCGACAGGGCCCGACAGAGCCCGACAGAGCCCGACAGGGCCCGACAGGGCCCAGTAGAGCCCGACAGAGCCCGACAGAGCCCGACAGAGCCCAGTAGAGCCCGACAGAGCCCGACAGAGCCCGACAGAGCCCGACAGGGCCCGACAGAGCCCGACAGGGCCCGACAGGGGTCGACAGAGCCCGACAGAGCCCGACAGGACCCGACAGAGCCCGACAGGGCCCAGTAGAGCCCTACAGAGCCCGACAGAGCCCGACAGGGCCCGACAGGGCCCGACACGGCCCAGTAGAGCCCGACAGAGCCCGACAGAGCCCAGTAGAGCCCAGTAGAGCCCGACAGAGCCCGACAGAGCCCGACAGAGCCCGACAGGGCCCGACAGAGCCCGACAGAGCCCGACAGGGCCCGACAGGCCCAGTAGAGCCCGACAGAGCCCGACAGAGCCCAGTAGAGCCCAGTAGATCCCGACAGGGCCCGACAGGGCCCGACAGGGCCCAGTAGAGCCCGACAGAGCCCAGTAGAGCCCAGTAGAGCCCGACAGAGCCCGACAGAGCCCGACAGAGCCCGACAGGGCCCGACAGGGCCCCGACAGGGCCCAGTAGAGCCCGACAGAGCCCGACAGGGCCCGACAGAGCCCGACAGAGCCCGACAGAGCCCGACAGAGCCCAGTAGAGCCCGACAGAGCCCGACAGAGCCCGACAGAGCCCGACAGGGCCCGACAGGGCCCGACAGAGCCCGACAGAGAACCGACAGGGCCCGACAGAGCCCGACAGGGCCCGACAGGGCCCAGTAGAGCCCGATAGATCCCGACAGAGCCCGACAGAGCCCGACAGGGCCCAACACAGCCCGACAGAGCCCGACAGGGCCCGACAGGGCCCGACAGGGCCCGACAGAGCCCGACAGGGCCCGATAGAGCCCGACAGGGCCCGACAGAGCCCGACAGAGCCCGACAGGGCACGACAGAGCCCGACAGAGCCCGACAGAGTCCGACAGGGCCCAGTAGAGCCCGACAGAGCCCGACAGAGCCCGACAGAGCCCGACATGGCCCGACAGGGCCCGACAGAGCCCGACAGAGCCAGACAGGGCCCGACAGGGCCCAGTAGAGCCCGACAGAGCCCGAGAGGGCCCGACAGAGCCCGACAGAGCCCGACAGAGCCCGACAGGGCCCAGTAGAGCCCGACAGAGCCCGACAGAGCCCGACAGGGCCCAGTAGAGACCGACAGAGCCCGACAGAGCCCGACAGAACCCGACAGGGCCCAGTAGAGCCCGACAGAGCCCGACAGAGCCCGACAGAGCCCGACAGGGCCCGACAGGGCCCGACAGAGCCCGACAGGGCCCAGTAGAGACCGACAGAGCCCGAGAGGGCCAGACAGAGCCCGACAGAGCCCGACAGAGCCCCACAGATCCCGACAGGGCCCGACAGGGCCCAGTAGAGCCCGACAGAGCCCGACAGAACCCGACAGGGCCCAGTAGAGCCCGACAGAGCCCGACAGAGCCCGACAGAGCCCGACAGGGCCCGACAGAGCCCGACAGAGCCCGACAGGGACCGACAGAGCCCGACAGAGCCCGACAGGGCCCGACAGGGCCCGACAGAGCCCGACAGAGCCGGACAGGGCCCGACAGAGCCCGACAGAGCCTACAGAGCCCGACAGGGCCCAGTAGAGCCCAGTAGAACCCGACAGAGCCCAGTAGAGCCCGACAGAGCCCGACAGAGCCCGACAGGGCCCGACAGAGCCCGACAGGGCCCAGTAGAGCCCGACAGAGCCCGACAGAGCCCGACAGAGCCCGACAGAGCCGACAGAGTCCGACAGGGCCCAGTAGAGCCCGACAGAGCCCGACAGAGCCCGACAGAGCCCGACAGGGCCCGACAGGGCCCGACAGAGCCCGACAGAGCCCGACAGGGCCTGACAGGGCCCAGTAGAGCCCGACAGAGCCCGACAGGGCCCGACAGAGACCGACAGAGCCCGACAGAGCCCGACAGGGCCCGACAGAGCCCGACAGAGCCCGACAGAGCCCGACAGGGCCCGACAGGGCCCAGTAGAGCCCGACAGAGCCCGACAGAGCCCGACAGAACCCGACAGGGCCCAGTAGAGCCCGACAGAGCCCGACAGAGCCCGACAGGGCCCGACAGGGCCCGACAGAGCCCGACAGGGCCCAGTAGAGCCCGACAGAGCCCGACAGAGCCCGACAGAACCCGACAGGGCCCAGTAGAGCCCGACAGAGCCCGACAGAGCCCGACAGAGCCCGACAGGGCCCGACAGAGCCCGACAGAGCCCGACAGAGCCCGACAGCGCCCGACAGGGCCCAGTAGAGCCCGACAGAGTCCGACAGAGCCCAACAGAGCCCGACAGGGCCCGACAGAGCCCGACAGAGCCCGACAGAGCCCAGTAGAGCCCGGACAGAGCCCAGTAGAGCCCGACAGAGCCCGACAGGGCCCGACAGAGCCCGACAGGGCCCAGTAGAGCCCGACAGTGCCCGACAGAGCCCGACAGGGCCCGACAGAGCCCGACAGAGCCTGACAGGGCCCGACAGGGCCCGACAGAGCCCGACAGGGCCCGACAGAGCCCGACAGAGCCCGACAGAGCGCGACAGAGCCCGACAGAGCCCGACAGGGCCCGACAGAGCCCGACAGAGCCCGACAGAGCCCAGTAGATCCCGACAGAGCCCGACAGAGCCCGACAGAGCCCGACAGGGCCCGACAGAGCCGACAGAGCCCGACAGGGCCCAGTAGAGCCCGACAGAGCCCGACAAAGCCCGACAGAGCCCGACAGAGCCTGACAGGGCCCAGTAGATCCCGACAGAGCCCGACAGAGCCTGACAGAGCCCGACAGAGCCCGACAGAGCCCGACAGGGCCCAGTAGAGCCCGACAGAGCCCGACAAAGCCCGACAGAGCCCGACAGAGCCTGACAGGGCCCAGTAGAGCCCGACAGAGCCTGACAGGGCCCAGTAGAGCCGACAGAGCCCGACAGAGCCCGACAGGGCCCGACAGAGCCCGACAGGGCCCGACAGGGCACGACAGAGCCCGACAGGGCCCGACAGGGCCCAGTAGAGCCCGACAGAGCCCGACAGAGCCCGACAGAGTCCGATAGGGCCCGACAGGCCCAGTAGAGCCCGACAGAGCCCGACAGAGCCCGACAGAGCCCAGTAGAGCCCAGTAGAGGCCGACAGAGCCCGACACAGCCCGACAGAGCCCGACAGAGCCCGACAGGGCCCGACAGAGCCCGACAGAGCCCGACAGAGCCCGACAGGGCCCAGTAGAGCCCGACAGAGCCCGACAGATCCCGACAGAGCCCGACAGGGACCGACAGAGCCCGACAGAGCCCGACAGGGCCCGACAGGGCCCGACAGAGCCCGACAGAGCCCGACAGGGCCCGACAGAGCCCGACAGAGCCCGACAGAGCCTACAGAGCCCGACAGGGCCCAGTAGAGCCCAGTAGAACCCGACAGAGCCCAGTAGAGCCCGACAGAGCCCGACAGAGCCCGACAGGGCCCGACAGAGCCCGACAGAGCCCAGCAGAGCCCGACAGGGCCCGACAGAGCCCGACAGAGCCCGACAGAGCCCGACAGGGCCCAGTAGAGCCCGACAGAGCCCGACAGAGCCCGACAGAACCCGACAGGGCCCAGTAGAGCCCGACAGAGCCCGACAGAGCCCGACAGAGCCCGACAGGGCCCGACAGAGCCCGACAGAGCCCGACAGAGCCCGACAGGGCCCAGTAGAGCCCGACAGAGGCCGACAGAGCCTGACAGAGCCCGACAGGGCCCGACAGGGCCCGACAGAGCCCGACAGGGCCCGACAGGGCCCGACAGGACCCAGTAGAGCCCGACAGAGCCCAACAGGGCCCGACAGGGCCCGACAGAGCCGACAGAGACCGGACAGGGCCCAGTAGAGCCCGATAGAGCCCGACAGAGCCCGACAGAGCCCGACAGGGCCCGACACAGCCCGACAGAGCCCGACAGGGCCCGACAGGGCCCGACAGGGCCCGACAGAGCCCGACAGGGCCCGAGAGAGCCCGACAGGGGCCGACAGAGCCCGACAGAGCCCGACAGGGCACGACAGAGCCCGACAGAGCCCGACAGAGCCCGACAGAGCCCGACAGCGTCCCACAGGGCCCAGTAGAGCCCGACAGAGCCCGACAGAGCCCGACAGAGCCCGACAGGGCCCGACAGAGCCCGACAGAGCCCGACAGGGCCCGACAGAGCCCGACAGAGCCCGACAGAGCCCGACAGAGCCCGACAGGGCCCAGTAGAGCCCGACAGAGCCCGACAGAACCCAACAGGGCCCAGTAGAGCCCGACAGAGCCCGACAGAGCCCGACAGAGCCCGACAGGGCCCGACAGGGCCCGACAGAGCCCGACAGAGCCCGACAGCGCCCGACAGGGCCCAGTAGAGCCCGACAGAGCCCGACAGAGCCCGACAGAGCCCGACAGGCCCGACAGAGCCCGACAGAGCCCGACAGAGCCCAGTAGAGCCCGACAGAGCCCGACAGGGCCCGACAGAGCCCGACAGAGCCCGACAGAGCCGACAGGGCCCAGTAGAGCCCGACAGAGCCCGACAGAGCCCGACAGGGCCCGACAGAGCCCGACAGAGCCTGACAGGGCCCGACAGGGCCCGACAGAGCCCGACAGAGCCCGACAGAGCCCGACAGGGCCCGACAGAGACCGACAGAGCCCGACAGGCCCAGTAGAGCCCGACAGAGCCCGACAGAGCCCGACAGAGCCCGACAGAGCCCAGTAGAGCCCGACCAAGCCCGACAGAGCCCGACAGAGCCCGACAGGGCCCGACAGAGCCCGACAGAGCCCGACAGAGCCGACAGGGCCCAGTAGAGCCCGACAGAGCCCGACAAAGCCCGACAGAGCCCGACAGAGCCTGACAGGGCCCGACAGAGCCCGACAGAGCCGACAGGGCCCGACAGAGCCCGACAAGGCCCGACAGAGCCCGACAGAGCCCGACAGAGCCGACAGGGCCCGACAGAGCCCGACAGAGCCCGACAGGGCCCAGTTGAGCCCGACAGAGCC
The DNA here is from genome assembly GCF_036013445.1 of Caloenas nicobarica. NCBI lineage: Eukaryota > Metazoa > Chordata > Aves > Columbiformes > Columbidae > Caloenas > Caloenas nicobarica. The sequence goes on from NW_027017172.1 coordinate 5,990, forward strand.
CGACAGAGCCCGACAGAGCCCCGACAGAGCCCAGTAGAGCCCGACAGAGCCCGACAGAGCCCGACAGGGCCCGACAGAGCCCGACAGAGCCCGACAGAGCCCGATAGGGCCCGACAGGGCCCAGTAGAGCCCGAAAAAGCCCGACAGAGCCCGACAGAGCCCAGTAGAGCCCAGTAGAGCCCGACAGAGCCCGACACAGCCCGACAGAGCCCGACAGAGCCCGACAGGGCCCGACAGAGCCCGACAGAGCCCGACAGGGCCCGACAGAGCCCGACAGAGCCCGACAGAGCCCGACAGGGCCCAGTAGAGCCCGACAGAGCCCGACAGGGCCCGACAGAGCCCGACAGAGCCCGACAGGGCCCGACAGGGCCCAGTAGAGCCCGACAGAGCCCGACAGAGCCCGACAGGCCCGACAGAGCCCGACAGAGCCCGACAGGGCCCAGTAGAGCCCGACAGAGCCCGACAGAGCCCGACAGAGCCCAGTAGAGCCCGACAGAGCCCGACAGAGCCCGACAGAGCCCGACAGGGCCCGACAGAGCCCGACAGGGCCCGACAGGGGCCGACAGAGCCCGACAGAGCCCGACAGGACCCGACAGAGCCCGACAGGGCCCAGTAGAGCCCTACAGAGCCCGACAGAGCCCGACAGGGCCCGACAGGGCCCGACACGGCCCAGTAGAGCCCGACAGAGCCCGACAGAGCCCAGTAGAGCCCAGTAGAGCCCGACAGAGCCCGACAGAGCCCGACAGAGCCCGACAGGGCCCGACAGAGCCCGACAGAGCCCGACAGGGCCCGACAGGGCCCAGTAGAGCCCGACAGAGCCCGACAGAGCCCAGTAGAGCCCAGTAGATCCCGACAGGGCCCGACAGGGCCCGACAGGGCCCAGTAGAGCCCGACAGAGCCCAGTAGAGCCAGTAGAGCCCGACAGAGCCCGACAGGGCCCGACAGAGCCCGACAGGGCCCGACAGGGCCCCGACAGGGCCCAGTAGAGCCCGACAGAGCCCGACAGGGCCCGAACAGAGCCCGACAGAGCCCGACAGAGCCCGACAGAGCCCAGTAGAGCCCGAACAGAGCCCGACAGAGCCCGACAGAGCCCGACAGGCCCGACAGGGCCCGACAGAGCCCGACAGAGACCGACAGGGCCCGACAGAGTCCGACAGGGCCCGACAGGGCCCAGTAGAGCCCGATAGAGCCCGACAGAGCCCGACAGAGCCCGACAGGGCCCAACACAGCCCGACAGAGCCCGACAGGGCCCGACAGGGCCCGACAGGGCCCGACAGAGCCCGACAGGGCCCGATAGAGCCCGACAGGGCCCGACAGAGCCCGACAGAGCCCGACAGGGCACGACAGAGCCCGACAGAGCCCGAGAGTCCGACAGGGCCCAGTAGAGCCCGACAGAGCCCGACAGAGCCCGACAGAGCCCGACATGGCCCGACAGGGCCCGACAGAGCCCGACAGAGCCAGACAGGGCCCGACAGGGCCCAGTAGAGCCGACAGAGCCCGAGAGGGCCGACAGAGCCCGACAGAGCCCGACAGAGCCCGACAGGGCCCAGTAGAGCCCGACAGAGCCCGACAGAGCCCGACAGGGCCCAGTAGAGACCGACAGAGCCCGACAGAGCCCGACAGAACCCGACAGAACCCGACAGGGCCCAGTAGAGCCCGACAAGCCCGACAGAGCCCGACAGAGCCCGACAGGGCCCGACAGGGCCCGACAGAGCCCGACAGGGCCCAGTAGAGACCGACAGAGCCCGAGAGGGCCCGACAGAGCCCGACAGAGCCCGACAGAGCCCCCACAGATCCCGACAGGGCCCGACAGGGCCCAGTAGAGCCCGACAGAGCCCGACAGAACCCGACAGGGCCCAGTAGAGCCCGACAGAGCCCGACAGAGCCCGACAGAGCCCGACAGGGCCCGACAGAGCCCGACAGAGCCCGACAGGGACCGACAGAGCCCGACAGAGCCCGACAGGGCCCGACAGGGCCCGACAGAGCCCGACAGAGCCGGACAGGGCCCGACAGAGCCCGACAGAGCCTACAGAGCCCGACAGGGCCCAGTAGAGCCCAGTAGAACCCGACAGAGCCCAGTAGAGCCCGACAGAGCCCGACAGAGCCCGACAGGGCCCGACAGAGCCCGACAGGGCCCAGTAGAGCCCGACAGAGCCCGACAGAGCCCGACAGAGCCCGACAGAGTCCGACAGGGCCCAGTAGAGCCCGACAGAGCCCGACAGAGCCCGACAGAGCCCGACAGGGCCCGACAGGGCCCGACAGAGCCCGACAGAGCCCGACAGGGCCTGACAGGGCCCAGTAGAGCCCGACAGAGCCCGACAGGGCCCGACAGAGACCGACAGAGCCCGACAGAGCCCGACAGGGCCCGACAGAGCCCGAACAGAGCCCGACAGAGCCCGACAGGGCCCGACAGGGCCCAGTAGAGCCCGACAGAGCCGACAGAGCCCGACAGAACCCGACAGGGCCCAGTAGAGCCCGACAGAGCCCGACAGAGCCCGACAGGCCCGACAGGCCCGACAGGGCCCGACAGAGCCCGACAGGGCCCAGTAGAGCCCGACAGAGCCCGACAGAGCCCGACAGAACCCGACAGGGCCAGTAGAGCCCGACAGAGCCCGACAGAGCCCGACAGAGCCCGACAGGGCCCGACAGAGCCCGACAGAGCCCGACAGAGCCCGACAGCGCCCGACAGGGCCCAGCAGAGCCCGACAGAGTCCGACAGAGCCCAACAGAGCCCGACAGGGCCCGACAGAGCCCGACAGAGCCCGACAGAGCCCAGTAGAGCCCGACAGAGCCCAGTAGAGCCCGACAGAGCCCGACAGGGCCCGACAGAGCCCGACAGGGCCCAGTAGAGCCCGACAGTGCCCGACAGAGCCCGACAGGGCCCGACAGAGCCCGACAGAGCCTGACAGGGCCCGACAGGGCCCGACAGAGCCCGACAGGGCCCGACAGAGCCCGACAGAGCCCGACAGAGCGCGACAGAGCCCGCAGAGCCCGACAGGGCCCGACAGAGCCCGACAGAGCCCGACAGAGCCCGACAGAGCCCGACAGAGCCCAGTAGATCCCGACAGAGCCCGACAGAGCCCGACAGAGCCCGACAGGGCCCGAGAGAGCCCGACAGAGCCCGACAGGGCCCAGTAGAGCCCGACAGAGCCCGACAAAGCCCGACAGAGCCCGACAGAGCCTGACAGGGCCCAGTAGATCCCGACAGAGCCCGACAGAGCCTGACAGAGCCCGACAGAGCCCGACAGAGCCCGACAGGGCCCAGTAGAGCCCGACAGAGCCCGACAAAGCCCGACAGAGCCCGACAGAGCCTGACAGGGCCCAGTAGAGCCCGACAGAGCCTGACAGGGCCCAGTAGAGCCCGACAGAGCCCGACAGAGCCCGACAGGGCCCGACAGAGCCCGACAGGGCCCGACAGGGCACGACAGAGCCCGACAGGGCCCGACAGGGCCCAGTAGAGCCCGACAGAGCCCGACAGAGCCCGACAGAGTCCGATAGGGCCCGGACAGGGCCCAGTAGAGCCCGACAGAGCCCGACAGAGCCCGACAGAGCCCAGTAGAGCCCAGTAGAGGCCGACAGAGCCCGACACAGCCCGACAGAGCCCGACAGAGCCCGACAGGGCCCGACAGAGCCCGACAGAGCCCGACAGAGCCCGACAGGGCCCAGTAGAGCCCGACAGAGCCCGACAGATCCCGACAGAGCCCGACAGGGACCGACAGAGCCCGACAGAGCCCGACAGGGCCCGACAGGGCCCGACAGAGCCCGACAGAGCCCGACAGGGCCCGACAGAGCCCGACAGAGCCCGACAGAGCCTACAGAGCCCGACAGGGCCCAGTAGAGCCCAGTAGAACCCGACAGAGCCCAGTAGAGCCCGACAGAGCCCGACAGAGCCCGACAGGGCCCGACAGAGCCCGACAGAGCCCAGCAGAGCCCGACAGGGCCCGACAGAGCCCGACAGAGCCCGACAGAGCCCGACAGGGCCCAGTAGAGCCCGACAGAGCCCGACAGAGCCCGACAGAACCCGACAGGGCCCAGTAGAGCCCGACAGAGCCCGACAGAGCCCGACAGAGCCCGACAGGGCCCGACAGAGCCCGACAGAGCCCGACAGAGCCCGACAGGGCCCAGTAGAGCCCGACAGAGCCCGACAGGGCCCGACAGAGCCCGACAGAGCCCGACAGAGCCCGACAGGGCCCAGTAGAGCCCGACAGAGCCCGACAGAGCCCGACAGAGCCCGACAGAGCCCGACAGGGCCCGACAGGGCCCGACAGAGCCCGACAGGGCCCAGTAGAGCCCGACAGAGCCCGACAGAGCCCGACAGAACCCGACAGGGCCCAGTAGAGCCCGACAGAGCCCGACAGAGCCCGACAGAGCCCGACAGGGCCCGACAGAGCCCGACAGAGCCCGACAGCGCCCGACAGGGCCCAGTAGAGCCCGACAGAGTCCGACAGAGCCCAACAGAGCCCGACAGGGCCCGACAGAGCCCGACAGAGCCCGACAGAGCCCAGTAGAGCCCGACAGAGCCCAGTAGAGCCCGACAGAGCCCGACAGGGCCCGACAGAGCCCGACAGGGCCCAGTAGAGCCCGACAGTGCCCGACAGAGCCCGACAGGGCCCGACAGAGCCCGACAGAGCCTGACAGGGCCCGACAGGGCCCGACAGAGCCCGACAGGGCCCGACAGAGCCCGACAGAGCCCGACAGAGCGCGACAGAGCCCGACAGAGCCCGACAGGGCCCGACAGAGCCCGACAGAGCCCGACAGAGCCCGACAGAGCCCAGTAGATCCCGACAGAGCCCGACAGAGCCCGACAGAGCCCGACAGGGCCCGACAGAGCCCGACAGAGCCCGACAGGGCCCAGTAGAGCCCGACAGAGCCCGACAAAGCCCGACAGAGCCCGACAGAGCCTGACAGGGCCCAGTAGATCCCGACAGAGCCCGACAGAGCCTGACAGAGCCCGACAGAGCCCGACAGAGCCCGACAGGGCCCAGTAGAGCCCGACAGAGCCCGACAAAGCCCGACAGAGCCCGACAGAGCCTGAACAGGGCCCAGTAGAGCCCGACAGAGCCTGACAGGGCCCAGTAGAGCCCGACAGAGCCCGACAGAGCCCGACAGGGCCCGACAGAGCCCGACAGGGCCCGACAGGGCACGACAGAGCCCGACAGGGCCCGACAGGGCCCAGTAGAGCCCGACAGAGCCCGACAGAGCCCGACAGAGTCCGATAGGGCCCGACAGGGCCCAGTAGAGCCCGACAGAGCCCGACAGAGCCCGACAGAGCCCAGTAGAGCCCAGTAGAGGCCGACAGAGCCCGACACAGCCCGACAGAGCCCGACAGAGCCCGACAGGGCCCGACAGAGCCCGACAGAGCCCGACAGAGCCCGACAGGGCCCAGTAGAGCCCGACAGAGCCCGACAGATCCCGACAGAGCCCGACAGGGACCGACAGAGCCCGACAGAGCCCGACAGGGCCCGACAGGGCCCGACAGAGCCCGACAGAGCCCGACAGGGCCCGACAGAGCCCGACAGAGCCCGACAGAGCCTACAGAGCCCGACAGGGCCCAGTAGAGCCCAGTAGAACCCGACAGAGCCCAGTAGAGCCCGACAGAGCCCGACAGAGCCCGACAGGGCCCGACAGAGCCCGACAGAGCCCAGCAGAGCCCGACAGGGCCCGACAGAGCCCGACAGAGCCCGACAGAGCCCGACAGGGCCCAGTAGAGCCCGACAGAGCCCGACAGAGCCCGACAGAACCCGACAGGGCCCAGTAGAGCCCGACAGAGCCCGACAGAGCCCGACAGAGCCCGACAGGGCCCGACAGAGCCCGACAGAGCCCGACAGAGCCCGACAGGGCCCAGTAGAGCCCGACAGAGCCCGACAGGGCCCGACAGAGCCCGACAGAGCCCGACAGAGCCCGACAGGGCCCAGTAGAGCCCGACAGAGCCCGACAGAGCCCGACAGAGCCCGACAGGGCCCGACAGAGCCCGACAGAGCCCGACAGGGCCCGACAGAGCCCGACAGAGCCCGACAGGGCCCAGTAGAGCCCGACAGAGAACGACAGAGCCCGACAGAGCCCGACAGAGCCCAGTAGAGCCCGACAGAGCCCGACAGAGCCCGACAGAGCCCGACAGGGCCCGACAGAGCCCGACAGGGCCCGACAGGGCCCGACAGAGCCCGACAGAGCCCGACAGGGCCCGACAGAGCCCGACAGGGCCCAGTAGAGCCCGACAGAGCCCGACAGAGCCCAGTAGAGCCCAGTAGAGCCCGACAGAGCCCGACAGAGCCCGACAGAGCCCGACAGGGCCCGACAGAGCCCGACAGAGCCCGACAGGGCCCAGTAGAGCCCAGTAGAGCCCGACAGGGCCCGACAGGGCCCGACAGGGCCCAGTAGAGCCCGACAGAGCCCGACAGAGCCTGACAGAGCCCGACAGGGCCCGACAGGGCCCGACAGAGCCCGACAGGGCCCGACAGGGCCCGACAGGACCCAGTAGAGCCCGACAGAGCCCAACAGGGCCCGACAGGGCCCGACAGAGCCCGACAGAGACCGACAGGGCCCGACAGAGCCTGACAGGGCCCGACAGGGCCCAGTAGAGCCCGATAGAGCCCGACAGAGCCCGACAGAGCCCGACAGGGCCCGACACAGCCCGACAGAGCCCGACAGGGCCCGACAGGGCCCGACAGGGCCCGACAGAGCCCGACAGGGCCCGAGAGAGCCCGACAGGGGCCGACAGAGCCCGACAGAGCCCAGTAGAGCCCAGTAGAGCCCGACAGAGCCCGACACAGCCCGACAGAGCCCGACAGAGCCCGACAGGGCCCGACAGAGCCCGACAGAGCCCGACAGGGCCCGACAGAGCCCGACAGAGCCCGACAGAGCCCGACAGGGCCCGACAGGGCCCAGTAGAGCCCGACAGAGCCCGACAGGGCCCGACAGAGCCCGACAGAGACCGACAGAGCCCGACAGGGCCCAGTAGAGCCCGACAGAGCCCGACAGAGCCCGACAGGGCCCGACAGAGCCCGACAGAGCCCGACAGGGCCCAGTAGAGCCCGACAGAGCCCGACAGAGCCCGACAGAGCCTAGTAGAGCCCGACAGAGCCCGACAGAGCCCGACAGAGCCCGACAGGGCCCGACAGAGCCCGACAGGGCCCGACAGGGGCCGACAGAGCCCGACAGAGCCCGACAGGACCCGACAGAGCCCGACAGGGCCCAGTAGAGCCCTACAGAGCCCGACAGAGCCCGACAGGGCCCGACAGGGCCCGACACAGCCCGACAGAGCCCGACAGGGCCCGACAGGGCCCGACAGGGCCCGACAGAGCCCGACAGGGCCCGAGAGAGCCCGACAGGGGCCGACAGAGCCCGACAGAGCCCGACAGGGCACGACAGAGCCCGACAGAGCCCGACAGAGCCCGACAGAGCCCGACAGCGTCCGACAGGGCCCAGTAGAGCCCGACAGAGCCCGACAGAGCCCGACAGAGCCCGACAGGGCCCGACAGAGCCCGACAGAGCCCGACAGGGCCCGACAGAGCCCGACAGAGCCCGACAGAGCCCGACAGAGCCCGACAGGGCCCAGTAGAGCCCGACAGAGCCCGACAGAACCCAACAGGGCCCAGTAGAGCCCGACAGAGCCCGACAGAGCCCGACAGAGCCCGACAGGGCCCGACAGGGCCCGACAGAGCCCGACAGAGCCCGACAGCGCCCGACAGGGCCCAGTAGAGCCCGACAGAGCCCGACAGAGCCCGACAGAGCCCGACAGGGCCCGACAGGGCCCGACAGAGCCCGACAGGGCCCGACAGGGCCCGACAGGACCCAGTAGAGCCCGACAGAGCCCAACAGGGCCCGACAGGGCCCGACAGAGCCCGACAGAGACCGACAGGGCCCGACAGAGCCTGACAGGGCCCGACAGGGCCCAGTAGAGCCCGATAGAGCCCGACAGAGCCCGACAGAGCCCGACAGGGCCCGACACAGCCCGACAGAGCCCGACAGGGCCCGACAGGGCCCGACAGGGCCCGACAGAGCCCGACAGGGCCCGAGAGAGCCCGACAGGGGCCGACAGAGCCCGACAGAGCCCAGTAGAGCCCAGTAGAGCCCGACAGAGCCCGACACAGCCCGACAGAGCCCGACAGAGCCCGACAGGGCCCGACAGAGCCCGACAGAGCCCGACAGAGCCCGACAGGGCCCGACAGGGCCCAGTAGAGCCCGACAGAGCCCGACAGGGCCCGACAGAGCCCGACAGAGACCGACAGAGCCCGACAGGGCCCAGTAGAGCCCGACAGAGCCCGACAGAGCCCGACAGGGCCCGACAGAGCCCGACAGAGCCCGACAGGGCCCAGTAGAGCCCGACAGAGCCCGACAGAGCCCGACAGAGCCCAGTAGAGCCCGACAGAGCCCGACAGAGCCCGACAGAGCCCGACAGGGCCCGACAGAGCCCGACAGGGCCCGACAGGGGCCGACAGAGCCCGACAGAGCCCGACAGGACCCGACAGAGCCCGACAGGGCCCAGTAGAGCCCTACAGAGCCCGACAGAGCCCGACAGGGCCCGACAGGGCCCGACACGGCCCAGTAGAGCCCGACAGAGCCCGACAGAGCCCAGTAGAGCCCAGTAGAGCCCGACAGAGCCCGACAGAGCCCGACAGAGCCCGACAGGGCCCGACAGAGCCCGACAGAGCCCGACAGGGCCCGACAGGGCCCAGTAGAGCCCGACAGAGCCCGACAGAGCCCAGTAGAGCCCAGTAGATCCCGACAGGGCCCGACAGGGCCCGACAGGGCCCAGTAGAGCCCGACAGAGCCCAGTAGAGCCCAGTAGAGCCCGACAGAGCCCGACAGAGCCCGACAGAGCCCGACAGGGCCCGACAGGGCCCGACAGGGCCCAGTAGAGCCCGACAGAGCCCGACAGGGCCCGACAGAGCCCGACAGAGCCCGACAGGGCCCGACAGAGCCCGACAGGGTCCGACAGAGCCCGACAGGGCCCGACAGGGCCCGACAGGGCCCAGTAGAGCCCGACAGAGCCCGACAGGGCCCGACAGAGCCCGACAGAGCCCGACAGGGCCCGACAGAGCCCGACAGAGCCCGACAGGGCCCAGTAGAGCCCGACAGAGCCCGACAGAGCCCGACAGAGCCCGACAGGGCCCGACAGAGCCCGACAGGGCCCGACAGGGCCCGACAGAGCCCGACAGGGCCCGACAGAGCCCGACAGAGCCCGACAGAGCCCGACAGGGCCCCACAGAGCCCGAAAGAGCCCGACAGGGCCCAGTAGAGCCCGACAGAGCCCGACAGAGCCCGACAGAGCCCGACAGAGCCCAGTAGAGCCCGACAGAGCCCGACTGAGCCCGACAGGGCCCGACAGGGCCCGACAGAGCCCGACAGAGCCCGACAGAGCCCGACAGGGCCCCACAGAGCCCGACAGAGCCCGACAGGGCCCAGTAGAGCCCGACAGAGCCCGACAGAGCCCGACAGAGCCCAGTAGAGCCCGACAGAGCCCGACAGAGCCCGACAGGGCCCGACAGGGCCCGACAGAGCCCGACAGAGCCCGACAGAGCCCGACAGGGCCCAGTAGAGCCCGACAGAGCCCGATAGAGCCCGACAGACCCCGACAGAGCCCAGTAGAGCCCCACAGAGCCCGACAGAGCCCGACAGGGCCCGACAGGGCCCGACAGAGCCCGACAGAGCCCGACAGGGCCCGACAGAGCCCAGTAGAGCCCGACAGAGCCCGACAGAGCCCGACAGAGCCCGACAGGGTCCGACCGGGCCCGACAGGGCCCAGTAGAGCCCGACAGAGCCTGACAGAGCCCGACAGAGCCCGACAGGGCCCGACAGAGCCCGACAGAGCCCGACAGGGCCCGACAGGGCCTGACAGACCCCGACAGGGCCCGACAGAGCCCGACAGGGCCCGACAGGGCACGACAGAGCCCGACAGGGCCCGACAGGGCCCAGTAGAGACCGACAGAGCCCGACAGAGCCCGACAGAGCCCGACAGGGCCCGACAGGGCCCAGTAGAGCCCGACAGAGCCCGACAGAGCCCGACAGAGCCCAGTAGAGCCCAGTAGAGCCCGACAGAGCCCGACACAGCCCGACAGAGCCCGACAGAGCCCGACAGGGCCCGACAGAGCCCGACAGAGCCCGACAGAGCCCGACAGGGCCCAGTAGAGCCCGACAGAGCCCGACAGAGCCCGACAGAGCCCGACAGGGCCCGACAGGGCCCGACAGAGCCCGACAGAGCCCGACAGGGCCCGACAGAGCCCGACAGAGCCCGACAGAGCCTACAGAGCCCGACAGGGCCCAGTAGAGCCCAGTAGAACCCGACAGAGCCCAGTAGAGCCCGACAGAGCCCGACAGAGCCCGACAGAGCCCGACAGGGCCCGACAGAGCCCGACAGAGCCCGACAGGGCCCGACAGAGCCCGACAGGGCCCAGTAGAGCCCGACAGAGCCCGACAGAGCCCGACAGAGCCCGACAGAGCCCGACAGAGTCCGACAGGGCCCAGTAGAGCCCGACAGAGCCCGACAGAGCCCGACAGAGCCCGACAGGGCCCGACAGGGCCCGACAGAGCCCGACAGAGCCAGACAGGGCCCGACAGGGCCCAGTAGAGCCCGACAGAGCCCGACAGGGCCCGACAGAGCCCGACAGAGCCCGACAGAGCCCGACAGGGCCCAACAGAGCCCGACAGAGCCCGACAGAGCCCGACAGAGCCCAGTAGAGACCGACAGAGCCCGACAGAGCCCGACAGAACCCGACAGGGCCCAGTAGAGCCCGACAGAGCCCGACAGAGCCCGACAGAGCCCGACAGGGCCCGACAGGGCCCGACAGAGCCCGACAGGGCCCAGTAGAGACCGACAGAGCCCGAGAGGGCCCGACAGAGCCCGACAGAGGCCGACAGAGCCCCACAGATCCCGACAGGGCCCGACAGGGCCCAGTAGAGCCCGACAGAGCCCGACAGAGCCCGACAGAACCCGACAGGGCCCAGTAGAGCCCGACAGAGCCCGACAGAGCCCGACAGAGCCCGACAGGGCCCGACAGAGCCCGACAGAGCCCGACAGAGCCCGACAGGGCCCGACAGAGCCCGACAGAGCCCGACAGGGACCGACAGATCCCGACAGAGCCCGACAGGGCCCGACAGGGCCCGACAGAGCCCGACAGAGCCCGACAGGGCCCGACAGAGCCCGACAGAGCCCGACAGAGCCTACAGAGCCCGACAGGGCCCAGTAGAGCCCAGTAGAACCCGACAGAGCCCAGTAGAGCCCGACAGAGCCCGACAGAGCCCGACAGGGCCCGACACAGCCCGACAGAGCCCGACAGAGCCCGACAGGGCCCAGTAGAGCCCGACAGAGCCCGACAGAGCCCGACAGGGCCCAGTAGAGCCCGACAGAGCCCGATAGAGCCCGACAGAGCCCGACAGACCCCAGTAGAGCCCGACAGAGCCCGACAGAGCCCGACAGGGCCCGACAGGGCCCGACAGAGCCCGACAGAGCCCGACAGGGCCCGACAGAGCCCAGTAGAGCCCGACAGAGCCCGACAGAGCCCGACAGAGCCCGACAGGGTCCGACAGGGCCCGACAGGGCCCAGTAGAGCCCGACAGAGCCTGACAGAGCCCGACAGAGCCCGACAGGGCCCGACAGAGCCCGACAGAGCCCGACAGGGCCCGACAGGGCCTGACAGAGCCCGACAGGGCCCGACAGAGCCCGACAGGGCCCGACAGGGCACGACAGAGCCCGACAGGGCCCGACAGGGCCCAGTAGAGACCGACAGAGCCCGACAGAGCCCGACAGAGCCCGACAGGGCCCGACAGGGCCCAGTAGAGCCCGACAGAGCCCGACAGAGCCCGACAGAGCCCAGTAGAGCCCAGTAGAGCCCGACAGAGCCCGACACAGCCCGACAGAGCCCGACAGAGCCCGACAGGGCCCGACAGAGCCCGACAGAGCCCAACAGAGCCCGACAGGGCCCAGTAGAGCCCGACAGAGCCCGACAGAGCCCGACAGAGCCCGACAGGGCCCGACAGGGCCCGACAGGGCCCGACAGAGCCCGACAGGGCCCGACAGAGCCCGACAGAGCCCGACAGAGCCTACAGAGCCCAACAGGGCCCAGTAGAGCCCAGTAGAACCCGACAGAGCCCAGTAGAGCCCGACAGAGCCCGACAGAGCCCGACAGAGCCCGACAGGGCCCGACAGAGCCCGACAGAGCCCGACAGGGCCCAGTAGAGCCCGACAGAGCCCGACAGAGCCCGACAGAGCCCGACAGAGTCCGACAGGGCCCAGTAGAGCCCGACAGAGCCCGACAGAGCCCGACAGAGCCCGACAGGGCCCGACAGAGCCCGACAGAGCCCGACAGGGCCCGACAGAGCCCGACAGAGCCCGACAGGGCCCAGTAGAGCCCGACAGAGCCCAGTAGAGCCCAGTAGAGCCCGACAGAGCCCGACAGAGCCCGACAGAGCCCGACAGGGCCCGACAGGGCCCGACAGAGCCCAGTAGAGCCCGACAGAGCCCGACAGGGCCCGACAGAGCCCGACAGAGCCCGACAGAGCCCGACAGAGCCCGACAGAGCCCGACAGGGCCCAGTAGAGCCCGACAGAGCCCGACAGAGCCCGACAGAGCCCGACAGGGCCCGACAGAGCCCGACAGGGCCCGACAGGGCCCGACAGAGCCCGACAGGGCCCGACAGAGCCCGACAGAGCCCGACAGGGCCCCACAGAGCCCGACAGAGCCCGACAGGGCCCAGTAGAGCCCGACAGAGCCCGACAGAGCCCGACAGAGCCCGACAGAGCCCAGTAGAGCCCGACAGAGCCCGACTGAGCCCGACAGGGCCCGACAGAGCCCGACAGAGCCCGACAGAGCCCGACAGAGCCCGACAGGGCCCCACAGAGCCCGACAGAGCCCGACAGGGCCCAGTAGAGCCCGACAGAGCCCGACAGAGCCCGACAGAGCCCAGTAGAGCCCGACAGAGCCCGACAGAGCCCGACAGGGCCCGACAGGGCCCGACAGAGCCCGACAGAGCCCGACAGAGCCCGACAGGGCCCAGTAGAGCCCGACAGAGCCCGATAGAGCCCGACAGAGCCCGACAGAGCCCAGTAGAGCCCGACAGAGCCCGACAGAGCCCGACAGGGCCCGACAGGGCCCGAGAGAGCCCGACAGAGCCCGACAGGGCCCGACAGAGCCCAGTAGAGCCCGACAGAGCCCGACAGAGCCCGACAGAGCCCGACAGGGTCCGACAGAGCCCGACAGGGTCCGACAGGGCCCGACAGGGCCCAGTAGAGCCCGACAGAGCCTGACAGAGCCCGACAGAGCCCGACAGGGCCCGACAGAGCCCGACAGAGCCCGACAGGGCCCGACAGGGCCTGACAGAGCCCGACAGGGCCCGACAGAGCCCGACAGGGCCCGACAGGGCACGACAGAGCCCGACAGGGCCCGACAGGGCCCAGTAGAGACCGACAGAGCCCGACAGAGCCCGACAGAGCCCGACAGGGCCCGACAGGGCCCAGTAGAGCCCGACAGAGCCCGACAGAGCCCGACAGAGCCCAGTAGAGCCCAGTAGAGCCCGACAGAGCCCGACACAGCCCGACAGAGCCCGACAGAGCCCGACAGGGCCCGACAGAGCCCGACAGAGCCCGACAGAGCCCGACAGGGCCCAGTAGAGCCCGACAGAGCCCGACAGAGCCCGACAGAGCCCGACAGGGCCCGACAGGGCCCGACAGAGCCCGACAGGGCCCGACAGAGCCCGACAGAGCCCGACAGAGCCTACAGAGCCCGACAGGGCCCAGTAGAGCCCAGTAGAACCCGACAGAGCCCAGTAGAGCCCGACAGAGCCCGACAGAGCCCGACAGAGCCCGACAGGGCCCGACAGAGCCCGACAGAGCCCGACAGGGCCCGACAGAGCCCGACAGGGCCCGACACAGCCCGACAGAGCCCGACAGAGCCCGACAGAGCCCGACAGAGTCCGACAGGGCCCAGTAGAGCCCGACAGAGCCCGACAGAGCCCGACAGGGCCCGACAGGGCCCGACAGAGCCCGACAGAGCCAGACAGGGCCCGACAGGGCCCAGTAGAGCCCGACAGAGCCCGAGAGGGCCCGACAGAGCCCGACAGAGCCCGACAGAGCCCGACAGGGCCCGACAGAGCCCGACAGAGCCCGACAGGGCCCAGTAGAGACCGACAGAGCCCGACAGAGCCCGACAGAACCCGACAGGGCCCAGTAGAGCCCGACAGAGCCCGACAGAGCCCGACAGAGCCCGACAGGGCCCGACAGAGCCCGACAGAGCCCGACAGGGCCCAGTAGAGACCGACAGAGCCCGAGAGGGCCCGACAGAGCCCGACAGAGGCCGACAGAGCCCCACAGATCCCGACAGGGCCCGACAGGGCCCAGTAGAGCCCGACAGAGCCCGACAGAGCCCGACAGAACCCGACAGGGCCCAGTAGAGCCCGACAGAGCCCGACAGAGCCCGACAGGGCCCGACAGAGCCCGACAGAGGCCGACAGAGCCCCACAGATCCCGACAGGGCCCGACAGGGCCCAGTAGAGCCCGACAGAGCCCGACAGAGCCCGACAGAGCCCGACAGAGCCCAGTAGAGCCCGACAGAGCCCGACAGAGCCCGACAGGGCCCGACAGGGCCCGAGAGAGCCCGACAGAGCCCGACAGGGCCCGACAGAGCCCAGTAGAGCCCGACAGAGCCCGACAGAGCCCGACAGAGCCCGACAGGGTCCGACAGAGCCCGACAGGGTCCGACAGGGCCCGACAGGGCCCAGTAGAGCCCGACAGAGCCTGACAGAGCCCGACAGAGCCCGACAGGGCCCGACAGAGCCCGACAGAGCCCGACAGGGCCCGACAGGGCCTGACAGAGCCCGACAGGGCCCGACAGAGCCCGACAGGGCCCGACAGGGCACGACAGAGCCCGACAGGGCCCGACAGGGCCCAGTAGAGACCGACAGAGCCCGATAGAGCCCGACAGAGCCCGACAGGGCCCGACAGGGCCCAGTAGAGCCCGACAGAGCCCGACAGAGCCCGACAGAGCCCAGTAGAGCCCAGTAGAGCCCGACAGAGCCCGACACAGCCCGACAGAGCCCGACAGAGCCCGACAGGGCCCGACAGAGCCCGACAAAGCCCGACAGAGCCCGACAGGGCCCAGTAGAGCCCGACAGAGCCCGACAGAGCCCGACAGAGCCCGACAGGGCCCGACAGGGCCCGACAGAGCCCGACAGGGCCCGACAGAGCCGGACAGAGCCCGACAGAGCCTACAGAGCCCGACAGGGCCCAGTAGAGCCCAGTAGAACCCGACAGAGCCCAGTAGAGCCCGACAGAGCCCGACAGAGCCCGACAGAGCCCGACAGGGCCCGACAGAGCCCGACAGGGCCCAGTAGAGCCCGACAGAGCCCGACAGAGCCCGACAGAGCCCGACAGAGCCCGACAGAGTCCGACAGGGCCCAGTAGAGCCCGACAGAGCCCGACAGAGCCCGACAGGGCCCGACAGGGCCCGACAGAGCCCGACAGAGCCAGACAGGGCCCGACAGGGCCCAGTAGAGCCCGACAGAGCCCGAGAGGGCCCGACAGAGCCCGACAGAGCCCGACAGAGCCCGACAGGGCCCGACAGAGCCCGACAGAGCCCGACAGGGCCCAGTAGAGACCGACAGAGCCCGACAGAGCCCGACAGAACCCGACAGGGCCCAGTAGAGCCCGACAGAGCCCGACAGAGCCCGACAGAGCCCGACAGGGCCCGACAGAGCCCGACAGAGCCCGACAGGGCCCAGTAGAGACCGACAGAGCCCGAGAGGGCCCGACAGAGCCCGACAGAGGCCGACAGAGCCCCACAGATCCCGACAGGGCCCGACAGGGCCCAGTAGAGCCCGACAGAACCCGACAGAGCCCGACAGAACCCGACAGGGCCCAGTAGAGCCCGACAGAGCCCGACAGAGCCCGACAGAGCCCGACAGGGCCCGACAGAGCACGACAGAGCCCGACAGAGCCCGACAGGGCCCAGTAGAGCCCGACAGAGCCCGACAGAGCCCGACAGAGCCCGACAGGGACCGACAGATCCCGACAGAGCCCGACAGGGCCCGACAGGGCCCGACAGAGCCCGACAGAGCCCGACAGGGCCCGACAGAGCCCGACAGAGCCTACAGAGCCCGACAGGGCCCAGTAGAGCCCAGTAGAACCCGACAGAGCCCAGTAGAGCCCGACAGAGCCCGACAGAGCCCGACAGAGCCCGACAGGGCCCAGTAGAGCCCGACAGAGCCCGACAGAGCCCGACAGAGCCCGACAGAGCCCGACAGAGTCCGACAGGGCCCAGTAGAGCCCGACAGAGCCCGACAGAGCCCGACAGAGCCCGACAGGGCCCGACAGGGCCCGACAGAGCCCGACAGAGCCCGACAGGGCCCGACAGGGCCCAGTAGAGCCCGACAGAGCCCGAGAGGGCCCGACAGAGACGGACAGAGCCCGACAGGGCCCGACAGCGCCCAGTAGAGCCCGACAGAGCCCGACAGAGCCCGACAGAACCCGACAGGGCCCAGTAGAGCCCGACAGAGCCCGACAGAGCCCGACAGAGCCCGACAGGGCCCGACAGAGCCCGACAGAGCCCGACAGGGCCCAGTAGAGCCCGACAGAGCCCGACAGAGCCCGACAGGGCCCAGTAGAGCCCGACAGAGCCCGATAGAGCCCGACAGAGCCCGACAGACCCCAGTAGAGCCCGACAGAGCCCGACAGAGCCCGACAGGGCCCGACAGGGCCCGACAGAGCCCGACAGAGCCCGACAGGGCCCGACAGAGCCCAGTAGAGCCCGACAGAGCCCGACAGAGCCCGACAGAGCCCGACAGGGCCCGACAGGGCCCGACAGGGCCCAGTAGAGCCCGACAGAGCCCGACAGGGCCCGACAGAGCCCGAGAGAGCCCGACAGGGCCCGACAGAGCCCGACAGAGCCCGACAGGGCCCAGTAGAGCCCGACAGAGCCCGACAGAGCCCGACAGAGCCCGACAGGGCCCGACAGAGCCCGACAGGGCCCGACAGGGCCCGACAGAGCCCGACAGGGCCCGACAGAGCCCGACAGAGCCCGACAGGGCCCCACAGAGCCCGACAGAGCCCGACAGGGCCCAGTAGAGCCCGACAGAGCCCGACAGAGCCCGACAGAGCCCAGTAGAGCCCGACAGAGCCCGACTGAGCCCGACAGGGCCCGACAGGGCCCGACAGAGCCCGACAGAGCCCGACAGAGCCCGACAGGGCCCCACAGAGCCCGACAGAGCCCGACAGGGCCCAGTAGAGCCCGACAGAGCCCGACAGAGCCCGACAGAGCCCAGTAGAGCCCGACAGAGCCCGACAGAGCCCGACAGGGCCCGACAGGGCCCGACAGAGCCCGACAGAGCCCGACAGAGCCCGACAGGGCCCAGTAGAGCCCGACAGAGCCCGATAGAGCCCGACAGAGCCCGACAGAGCCCAGTAGAGCCCGACAGAGCCCGACAGAGCCCGACAGGGCCCGACAGGGCCCGACAGAGCCCGACAGAGCCCGACAGGGCCCGACAGAGCCCAGTAGAGCCCGACAGAGCCCGACAGAGCCCGACAGAGCCCGACAGGGTCCGACAGGGCCCGACAGGGCCCAGTAGAGCCCGACAGAGCCTGACAGAGCCCGACAGAGCCCGACAGGGCCCGACAGAGCCCGACAGAGCCCGACAGGGCCCGACAGGGCCTGACAGAGCCCGACAGGGCCCGACAGAGCCCGACAGGGCCCGACAGGGCACGACAGAGCCCGACAGGGCCCGACAGGGCCCAGTAGAGACCGACAGAGCCCGACAGAGCCCGACAGAGCCCGACAGGGCCCGACAGGGCCCAGTAGAGCCCGACAGAGCCCGACAGAGCCCGACAGAGCCCAGTAGAGCCCAGTAGAGCCCAGTAGAGCCCGACACAGCCCGACAGAGCCCGACAGAGCCCGACAGGGCCCGACAGAGCCCGACAGAGCCCGACAGAGCCCGACAGGGCCCAGTAGAGCCCGACAGAGCCCGACAGAGCCCGACAGAGCCCGACAGGGCCCGACAGGGCCCGACAGAGCCCGACAGGGCCCGACAGAGCCCGACAGAGCCCGACAGAGCCTACAGAGCCCGACAGGGCCCAGTAGAGCCCAGTAGAACCCGACAGAGCCCAGTAGAGCCCGACAGAGCCCGACAGAGCCCGACAGAGCCCGACAGGGCCCGACAGAGCCCGACAGAGCCCGACAGGGCCCGACAGAGCCCGACAGGGCCCAGTAGAGCCCGACAGAGCCCGACAGAGCCCGACAGAGCCCGACAGAGTCCGACAGGGCCCAGTAGAGCCCGACAGAGCCCGACAGAGCCCGACAGGGCCCGACAGGGCCCGACAGAGCCCGACAGAGCCAGACAGGGCCCGACAGGGCCCAGTAGAGCCCGACAGAGCCCGAGAGGGCCCGACAGAGCCCGACAGAGCCCGACAGAGCCCGACAGGGCCCGACAGAGCCCGACAGAGCCCGACAGGGCCCAGTAGAGACCGACAGAGCCCGACAGAGCCCG
This sequence comes from Caloenas nicobarica, assembly GCF_036013445.1. NCBI lineage: Eukaryota > Metazoa > Chordata > Aves > Columbiformes > Columbidae > Caloenas > Caloenas nicobarica. Next base: position 24,457 of record NW_027017172.1, read on the forward strand.
ACAGAACCCGACAGGGCCCAGTAGAGCCCGACAGAGCCCGACAGAGCCCGACAGAGCCCGACAGGGCCCGACAGAGCCCGACAGAGCCCGACAGGGCCCAGTAGAGACCGACAGAGCCCGAGAGGGCCCGACAGAGCCCGACAGAGGCCGACAGAGCCCCACAGATCCCGACAGGGCCCGACAGGGCCCAGTAGAGCCCGACAGAGCCCGAGAGGGCCCGACAGAGACGGACAGAGCCCGACAGGGCCCGACAGCGCCCAGTAGAGCCCGACAGAGCCCGACAGAGCCCGACAGAACCCGACAGGGCCCAGTAGAGCCCGACAGAGCCCGACAGAGCCCGACAGAGCCCGACAGAGCCCGACAGAGCCCGACAGGGCCCAGTAGAGCCCGACAGAGCCCGACAGAGCCCGACAGGGCCCAGTAGAGCCCGACAGAGCCCGATAGAGCCCGACAGAGCCCGACAGACCCCAGTAGAGCCCGACAGAGCCCGACAGAGCCCGACAGGGCCCGACAGGGCCCGACAGAGCCCGACAGGGCCCGACAGAGCCCAGTAGAGCCCGACAGAGCCCGACAGAGCCCGACAGAGCCCGACAGGGTCCGACAGGGCCCGACAGGGCCCAGTAGAGCCCGACAGAGCCTGACAGAGCCCGACAGAGTGCGACAGGGCCCGACAGAGCCCGACAGAGCCCGACAGGGCCCCACAGGGCCTGACAGAGCCCGACAGGGCCCGACAGAGCCCGACAGGGCCCGACAGGGCACGACAGAGCCCGACAGGGCCCGACAGGGCCCAGTAGAGACCGACAGAGCCCGACAGAGCCCGACAGAGCCCGACAGGGCCCGACAGGGCCCAGTAGAGCCCGACAGAGCCCGACAGAGCCCGACAGAGCCCGACAGGGCCCGACAGGGCCCAGTAGAGCCCGACAGAGCCCGACAGAGCCCGACAGAGCCCAGTAGAGCCCAGTAGAGCCCGACAGAGCCCGACACAGCCCGACAGAGCCCGACAGAGCCCGACAGGGCCCGACAGAGCCCGACAGAGCCCGACAGAGCCCGACAGGGCCCAGTAGAGCCCGACAGAGCCCGACAGAGCCCGACAGAGCCCGACAGGGCCCGACAGGGCCCGACAGAGCCCGACAGAGCCCGACAGGGCCCGACAGAGCCCGACAGAGCCCGACAGAGCCTACAGAGCCCGACAGGGCCCAGTAGAGCCCAGTAGAACCCGACAGAGCCCAGTAGAGCCCGACAGAGCCCGACAGAGCCCGACAGAGCCCGACAGGGCCCGACAGAGCCCGACAGAGCCCGACAGGTCCCGACAGAGCCCGACAGGGCCCAGTAGAGCCCGACAGAGCCCGACAGAGCCCGACAGAGCCCGACAGAGTCCGACAGGGCCCAGTAGAGCCCGACAGAGCCCGACAGAGCCCGACAGAGCCCGACAGGGCCCGACAGAGCCCGACAGAGCCCGACAGGGCCCAGTAGAGCCCGACAGAGCCCAGTAGAGCCCAGTAGAGCCCGACAGAGCCCGACAGAGCCCGACAGAGCCCGACAGGGCCCGACAGGGCCCGACAGGGCCCAGTAGAGCCCGACAGAGCCCGACAGGGCCCGACAGAGCCCGACAGAGCCCGACAGGGCCCGACAGAGCCCGACAGAGCCCGACAGGGCCCAGTAGAGCCCGACAGAGCCCGACAGAGCCCGACAGAGCCCGACAGGGCCCGACAGAGCCCGACAGGGCCCGACAGGGCCCGACAGAGCCCGACAGGGCCCGACAGAGCCCGACAGAGCCCGACAGAGCCCGACAGGGCCCCACAGAGCCCGACAGAGCCCGACAGGGCCCAGTAGAGCCCGACAGAGCCCGACAGAGCCCGACAGAGCCCGACAGAGCCCAGTAGAGCCCGACAGAGCCCGACTGAGCCCGACAGGGCCCGACAGGGCCCGACAGAGCCCGACAGAGCCCGACAGAGCCCGACAGGGCCCCACAGAGCCCGACAGAGCCCGACAGGGCCCAGTAGAGCCCGACAGAGCCCGACAGAGCCCGACAGAGCCCAGTAGAGCCCGACAGAGCCCGACAGAGCCCGACAGGGCCCGACAGGGCCCGACAGAGCCCGACAGAGCCCGACAGAGCCCGACAGGGCCCAGTAGAGCCCGACAGAGCCCGATAGAGCCCGACAGAGCCCGACAGAGCCCAGTAGAGCCCGACAGAGCCCGACAGAGCCCGACAGGGCCCGACAGGGCCCGACAGAGCCCGACAGAGCCCGACAGGGCCCGACAGAGCCCAGTAGAGCCCGACAGAGCCCGACAGAGCCCGACAGAGCCCGACAGGGTCCGACAGGGCCCGACAGGGCCCAGTAGAGCCCGACAGAGCCTGACAGAGCCCGACAGATCCCGACAGGGCCCGACAGAGCCCGACAGAGCCCGACAGGGCCCGACAGGGCCTGACAGAGCCCGACAGGGCCCGACAGAGCCCGACAGGGCCCGACAGGGCACGACAGAGCCCGACAGGGCCCGACAGGGCCCAGTAGAGACCGACAGAGCCCGAGAGGGCCCGACAGAGCCCGACAGAGGCCGACAGAGCCCCACAGATCCCGACAGGGCCCGACAGGGCCCAGTAGAGCCCGACAGAGCCCGACAGAGCCCGACAGAACCCGACAGGGCCCAGTAGAGCCCGACAGAGCCCGACAGAGCCCGACAGAGCCCGACAGGGCCCGACAGAGCCCGACAGAGCCCGACAGAGCCCGACAGGGCCCAGTAGAGCCCGACAGAGCCCGACAGAGCCCGACAGAGCCCGACAGGGACCGAGAGATCCCGACAGAGCCCGACAGGGCCCGACAGGGCCCGACAGAGCCCGACAGAGCCCGACAGGGCCCGACAGAGCCCGACAGAGCCCGACAGAGCCTACAGAGCCCGACAGGGCCCAGTAGAGCCCAGTAGAACCCGACAGAGCCCAGTAGAGCCCGACAGAGCCCGACAGAGCCCGACAGAGCCCGACAGGGCCCGACAGAGCCCGACAGGGCCCAGTAGAGCCCGACAGAGCCCGACAGAGCCCGACAGAGCCCGACAGAGCCCGACAGAGTCCGACAGGGACCAGTAGAGCCCGACAGAGCCCGACAGAGCCCGACAGAGCCCGACAGGGCCCGACAGGGCCCGACAGAGCCCGACAGAGCCCGACAGGGCCCGACAGGGCCCAGTAGAGCCCGACAGAGCCCGAGAGGGCCCGACAGAGACCGACAGAGCCCGACAGGGCCCGACAGGGCCCAGTAGAGCCCGACAGAGCCCGACAGAGCCCGACAGAACCCGACAGGGCCCAGTAGAGCCCGACAGAGCCCGACAGAGCCCGACAGAGCCCGACAGGGTCCGACAGGGCCCGACAGAGCCCGACAGGGCCCAGTAGAGCCCGACAGAGCCCGACAGAGCCCGACAGAACCCGACAGGGCCCAGTAGAGCCCGACAGAGCCCGACAGAGCCCGACAGAGCCCGACAGGGCCCGACAGAGCCCGACAGAGCCCGACAGAGCCCGACAGCGCCCGACAGGGCCCAGTAGAGCCCGACAGAGCCCGATAGAGCCCAACAGAGCCCGACAGGGCCCGACAGAGCCCGACAGAGCCCGACAGAGCCCAGTAGAGCCCGACAGAGCCCGACAGGGCCCGACAGAGCCCGACAGAGCCCGACAGAGCCCGACAGGGCCCAGTAGAGCCCGACAGTGCCCGACAGAGCCCGACAGGGCCCGACAGAGCCCGACAGAGCCTGACAGGGTCCGACAGGGCCCGACAGAGCCCGACAGGGCCCGACAGAGCCCGACAGAGCCCGACAGAGCCCGACAGGGCCCGACAGAGACCGACAGAGCCCGACAGGGCCCAGTAGAGCCCGACAGAGCCCGACAGAGCCCGACAGAGCCCGACAGAGCCCAGTAGATCCCGACAGAGCCCGACAGAGCCCGACAGAGCCCGACAGGGCCCGACAGAGCCCGACAGAGCCCAACAGGGCCCAGTAGAGCCCGACAGAGCCCGACAAAGCCCGACAGAGCCCGACAGAGCCTGACAGGGCCCAGTAGAGCCCGACAGAGCCCGACAGAGCCCAGTAGAGCCCAGTAGAGCCCGACAGAGCCCGACAGAGCCCGACAGAGCCCGACAGGGCCCGACAGAGCCCGACAGAGCCCGACAGGGCCCGACAGGGCCCGACAGGGCCCGACAGGGCCCAGTAGAGCCCGACAGAGCCCGACAGAGCCCAGTAGAGCCCAGTAGAGCCCGACAGGGCCCGACAGGGCCCGACAGGGCCCAGTAGAGCCCGACAGAGCCCGACAGAGCCTGACAGAGCCCGACAGGGCCCGACAGGGCCCGACAGAGCCCGACAGAGCCCGACAGGGCCCAGTAGAGCCCGACAGAGCCCGACAGAGCCAGACAGAGCCCGACAGAGCCCGACAGGGCCCGACAGAGCCCGACAGAGACCGACAGGGCCCGACAGAGCCCGACAGGGCCCGACAGGGCCCAGTAGAGCCCGATAGAGCCCGACAGAGCCCGACAGAGCCCGACAGGGCCCGACACAGCCCGACAGAGCCCGACAGGGCCCGACAGGGCCCGACAGGGCCCGACAGAGCCCGACAGGGCCCGACAGAGCCCCACAGAGCCCGACAGGGCACGACAGAGCCCGACAGAGCCCGACAGGGCCCAACAGAGCCCGACAGAGCCCGACAGAGCCCGACAGGGCCCAGTAGAGCCCGACAGAGCCCAGTAGAGCCCAGTAGAGCCCGACAGAGCCCGACAGAGCCCGACAGAGCCCGACAGGGCCCGACAGGGCCCGACAGGGCCCAGTAGAGCCCGACAGAGCCCGACAGGGCCCGACAGAGCCCGACAGAGCCCGACAGGGCCCGACAGAGCCCGACAGAGCCCGACAGGGCCCAGTAGAGCCCGACAGAGCCCGACAGAGCCCGACAGAGCCCGACAGGGCCCGACAGAGCCCGACAGGGCCCGACAGAGCCCGACAGAGCCCGACAGGGCCCGACAGAGCCCGACAGAGCCCGACAGGGCCCCACAGAGCCCGACAGAGCCCGACAGGGCCCAGTAGAGCCCGACAGAGCACGACAGAGCCCGACAGAGCCCGACAGAGCCCAGTAGAGCCCGACAGAGCCCGACAGAGCCCGACAGAGCCCGACAGGGCCCGACAGGGCCCGACAGAGCCCGACAGAGCCCGACAGGGCCCAGTAGAGCCCGACAGAGCCCGATAGAGCCCGACAGAGCCCGACAGAGCCCAGTAGAGCCCGACAGAGCCCGACAGAGCCCGACAGGGCCCGACAGGGCCCGACAGAGCCCGACAGAGCCCGACAGGGCCCGACAGAGCCCAGTAGAGCCCGACAGAGCCCGACAGAGCCCGACATAGCCCGACAGGGCCCGACAGGGCCCGACAGGGCCCAGTAGAGCCCGACAGAGCCTGACAGAGCCCGACAGAGCCCGACAGGGCCCGACAGAGCCCGACAGAGCCCGACAGGGCCCGACAGGGCCTGACAGAGCCCGACAGGGCCCGACAGAGCCCGACAGGGCCCGACAGGGCACGACAGAGCCCGACAGGGCCCGACAGGGCCCAGTAGAGCCCGACAGAGCCCGACAGAGCCCGACAGAGCCCGACAGGGCCCAGTAGAGCCCGACAGAGCCCGACAGAGCCCGACAGAGCCCAGTAGAGCCCAGTAGAGCCCGACAGAGCCCGACACAGCCTGACAGAGCCCGACAGAGCCCGACAGGGCCCGACAGAGCCCGACAGAGCCCGACAGGGCCCGACAGAGCCCGACAGAGCCCGACAGGGCCCAGTAGAGCCCGACAGAGCCCGACAGGGCCCGACAGAGCCCGACAGGGACCGACAGAGCCCGACAGAGCCCGACAGGGCCCGACAGGGCCCGACAGAGCCCGACAGAGCCCGACAGGGCCCGACAGAGCCCGACAGAGCCCGACAGAGCCTACAGAGCCCGACAGGGCCCAGGAGAGCCCAGTAGAACCCGACAGAGCCCAGTAGAGCCCGACAGAGCCCGACAGAGCCCGACAGAGCCCGACAGGGCCCGACAGAGCCCGACAGAGCCCGACAGGGCCCGACAGAGCCCGACAGGGCCCAGTAGAGCCCGACAGAGCCCGACAGAGCCCGACAGAGCCCGACAGAGCCCGACAGAGTCCGACAGGGCCCAGTAGAGCCCGACAGAGCCCGACAGAGCCCGACAGAGCCCGACAGGGCCCGACAGGGCCCGACAGAGCCCGACAGAGCCAGACAGGGCCCGACAGGGCCCAGTAGAGCCCGACAGAGCCCGACAGGGCCCGACAGAGACCGACAGAGCCCGACAGGGCCCAGTAGAGCCCGACAGAGCCCGACAGAGCCCGACAGAGCCCAGTAGATCCCGACAGAGCCCGACAGAGCCCGACAGAGCCCGACAGGGCCCGACAGAGCCCGACAGAGCCCAGTAGAGCCCGACAGAGCCCGACAGGGCCCAGTAGAGCCCGACAGAGCCCGACAAAGCCCGACAGGGCCCGACAGAGCCTGACAGGGCCCGACAGAGCGCGACAGAGCCCGACAGGGCCCGACAGAGCCCGACAGGGCCCGACAGAGACCGACAGAGCCCGACAGGGCCCAGTAGAGCCCGACAGAGCCCGACAGAGCCCGACAGAGCCCGACAGAGCCCAGTAGAGCCCGACAGAGCCCGACAGAGTCCGACAGGGCCCGACAGAGCCCGACAGAGCCCGACAGAGCCCGACAAAGCCCGACAGGGCCCAGTAGAGCCCGACAGAGCCCGACAGAGCCCGACAGAGCCCAGTAGAGCCCGACAGAGCCCGACAGAGCCCGACAGAGCCCGACAGGGCCCGACAGGGCCCGACAGAGCCCGACAGAGCCCGACAGGGCCCAGTAGAGCCCGACAGAGCCCGATAGAGCCCGACAGAGCCCGACAGAGCCCAGTAGAGCCCGACAGATCCCGACAGAGCCCGACAGGGCCCGACAGGGCCCGACAGAGCCCGACAGAGCCCGACAGGGCCCGACAGAGCCCAGTAGAGCCCGACAGAGCCCGACAGAGCCCGACATAGCCCGACAGGGCCCGACAGGGCCCGACAGGGCCCAGTAGAGCCCGACAGAGCCTGACAGAGCCCGACAGAGCCTGACAGGGCCCGACAGAGCCCGACAGAGCCCGACAGGGCCCGACAGGGCCTGACAGAGCCCGACAGGGCCCGACAGAGCCCGACAGGGCCCGACAGGGCACGACAGAGCCCGACAGGGCCCGACAGGGCCCAGTAGAGCCCGACAGAGCCCGACAGAGCCCGACAGAGCCCGACAGGGCCCGACAGGGCCCAGTAGAGCCCGACAGAGCCCGACAGAGCCCGACAGAGCCCAGTAGAGCCCAGTAGAGCCCGACAGAGCCCGACACAGCCCGACAGAGCCCGACAGAGCCCGACAGGGCCCGACAGAGCCCGACAGAGCCCGAGAGGGCCCGACAGAGCCCGACAGAGCCCGACAGAGCCCGACAGGGCCCAGTAGAGCCCGACAGAGCCCGACAGAGCCCGACAGAGCCCGACAGGGACCGACAGAGCCCGACAGAGCCCGACAGGGCCCGACAGGGCCCGACAGAGCCCGACAGAGCCCGACAGGGCCCGACAGAGCCCGACAGAGCCCGACAGAGCCTACAGAGCCCGACAGGGCCCAGTAGAGCCCAGTAGAACCCGACAGAGCCCAGTAGAGCCCGACAGAGCCCGACAGAGCCCGACAGAGCCCGACAGGGCCCGACAGAGCCCGACAGAGCCCGACAGGGCCCGACAGAGCCCGACAGGGCCCAGTAGAGCCCGACAGAGCCCGACAGAGCCCGACAGAGCCCGACAGAGCCCGACAGAGTCCGACAGGGCCCAGTAGAGCCCGACAGAGCCCGACAGAGCCCGACAGAGCCCGACAGGGCCCGACAGGGCCCGACAGAGCCCGACAGAGCCAGACAGGGCCCGACAGGGCCCAGTAGAGCCCGACAGAGCCCGAGAGGGCCCGACAGAGCCCGACAGAGCCCGACAGAGCCCGACAGGGCCCGACAGAGCCCGACAGAGCCCGACAGGGCCCAGTAGAGCCCGACAGAGCCCGACAGAGCCCGACAGAACCCGACAGGGCCCAGTAGAGCCCGACAGAGCCCGACAGAGCCCGACAGAGCCCGACAGGGCCCGACAGGGCTCGACAGAGCCCGACAGGGCCCAGTAGAGCCCGACAGAGCCCGAGAGGGCCCGACAGAGCCCGACAGAGCCCGACAGAGCCCGACAGATCCCGACAGGGCCCGACAGGGCCCAGTAGAGCCCGACAGAGCCCGACAGAGCCCGACAGAACCCGACAGGGCCCAGTAGAGCCCGACAGAGCCCGACAGAGCCCGACAGAGCCCGACAGGGCCCGATAGAGCCCGACAGAGCCCGACAGAGCCCGACAGGGCCCAGCAGAGCCCGACAGAGCCCGAGAGGGCCCGACAGAGCCCGACAGAGCCCGACAGAGCCCGACAGGGCCCGACAGAGCCCGACAGAGCCCGACAGGGCCCAGTAGAGCCCGACAGAGCCCGACAGAGCCCGACAGAACCCGACAGGGCCCAGTAGAGCCCGACAGAGCCCGACAGAGCCCGACAGAGCCCGACAGGGCCCGACAGGGCTCGACAGAGCCCGACAGGGCCCAGTAGAGCCCGACAGAGCCCGAGAGGGCCCGACAGAGCCCGAGAGGGCCCGACAGAGCCCGACAGAGCCCGACAGAGCCCGACAGAGCCCGACAGGGCCCGACAGGGCTCGACAGAGCCCGACAGGGCCCAGTAGAGCCCGACAGAGCCCGAGAGGGCCCGACAGAGCCCGACAGAGCCCGACAGAGCCCGACAGATCCCGACAGGGCCCGACAGGGCCCAGTAGAGCCCGACAGAGCCCGACAGAGCCCGACAGAACCCGACAGGGCCCAGTAGAGCCCGACAGAGCCCGACAGAGCCCGACAGAGCCCGACAGGGCCCGATAGAGCCCGACAGAGCCCGACAGAGCCCGACAGGGCCCAGTAGAGCCCGACAGAGCCCGACAGAGCCCGACAGAGCCCGACAGGGACCGACAGAGCCCGACAGAGCCCGACAGGGCCCGACAGGGCCCGACAGAGCCCGACAGAGCCCGACAGGGCCCGACAGAGCCCGACAGAGCCCGACAGAGCCTACAGAGCCCGACAGGGCCCAGTAGAGCCCAGTAGAACCCGACAGGGCCCAGTAGAGCCCGACAGAGCCCGACAGAGCCCGACAGAGCCCGACAGGGCCCGACAGAGCCCGACAGGGCCCAGTAGAGCCCGACAGAGCCCGACAGAGCCCGACAGAGCCCGACAGAGCCCGACAGAGCCCGACAGGGCCCAGTAGAGCCCGACAGAGCCCGACAGAGCCCGACAGAGCCCGACAGAGCCCGACAGGGCCCAGTAGAGCCCGACAGAGCCCGACAGAGCCCAACAGAGCCCGACAGGGCCCGACAGAGCCCGACAGAGCCCGACAGAGCCCAGTAGAGCCCGACAGAGCCCGACAGGGCCCGACAGAGCCCGACAGAGCCCGACAGAGCCCGACAGGGCCCAGTAGAGCCCGACAGTGCCCGACAGAGCCCGACAGGGCCCGACAGAGCCCGACAGAGCCTGACAGGGCCCGACAGGGCCCGACAGAGCCCGACAGAGCCCGACAGAGCCCGACAGGGCCCGACAGAGACCGACAGGGCCCGACAGGGCCCAGTAGAGCCCGACAAAGCCCGACAGAGCCCGACAGAGCCCGACAGAGCCCAGTAGATCCCGACAGAGCCCGACAGAGCCCGACAGAGCCCGACAGGGCCCGACAGAGCCCGACAGAGCCCAATAGAGCCCGACAGAGCTTGACAGGGCCCAGTAGAGCCCGACAGAGCCCGACAAAGCCCAACAGAGCCCGACAGAGCCTGACAGGGCCCGACAGAGCCCGACAGAGCCCGACAGGGCCCGACAGAGCCCGACAGGGCCCGACAGAGACCGACAGAGCCCGACAGGGCCCAGTAGAGCCCGACAGAGCCCGACAGAGCCCGACAGAGCCCGACAGAGCCCAGTAGAGCCCGACAGAGCCCGACAGAGTCCGACAGGGCCCGACAGAGCCCGACAGAGCCCGACAGAGCCCGATAGGGCCCGACAGGGCCCAGTAGAGCCCGACAGAGCCCGACAGAGCCCGACAGATCCCAGTAGAGCCCAGTAGAGCCCGACAGAGCCCGACACAGCCCGACAGAGCCCGACAGAGCCCGACAGGGCCCGACAGAGCCCGACAGAGCCCGACAGATCCCGACAGGGCCCAGTAGAGCCCGACAGAGCCCGACAGAGCCCGACAGGGCCCGACAGAGCCCGACAGAGCCCGACAGGGCCCGACAGAGCCCGACAGAGCCCGACAGAGCCCGACAGGGCCCAGTAGAGCCCAGTAGAACCCGACAGAGCCCAGTAGAGCCCGACAGAGCCCGACAGAGCCCGACAGAGCCCGACAGAGCCCGACAGGGCCCGACAGAGCCCGACAGAGGCCGACAGGGCCCGACAGAGCCCGACAGGGCCCAGTAGAGCCCGACAGAGCCCGACAAAGCCCGACAGAGCCCGACAGAGCCCAGTAGAGCCCGACAGAGCCCGACAGAGCCCGACAGGGCCCGACAGAGCCCGACAGAGCCCAGTAGAGCCCGACAGGGCCCGACAGAGCCCGACAGAGCCCGACAGAGCCCGACAGGGCCCAGTAGAGCCCGACAGAGCCCGACAGAGCCCGACAGAACCCGACAGGGCCCAGTAGAGCCCGACAGAGCCCGACAGAGCCCGACAGATCCCGACAGGGCCCAGTAGAGCCCGACAAAGCCCGACAGAGCCCAGTAGATCCCGACAGAGCCCGACAGAGCCCGACAGAGCCCGACAGGGCCCGACAGAGCCCGACAGAGCCCAGTAGAGCCCGACAGAGCCCGACAGGGCCCAGTAGAGCCCGACAGAGCCCGACAAAGCCCGACAGAGCCCGACAGAGCCTGACAGGGCCCGACAGAGCCCGACAGAGCCCGATAGAGCCCGACAGGGCCCGACAGAGACCGACAGAGCCCGACAGGGCCCAGTAGAGCCCGACAGAGCCCGACAGAGCCCGACAGAGCCCGACAGAGCCCAGTAGAGCCCGACAGAGCCCGACAGAGTCCGACAGGGCCCGACAGAGCCCGACAGAGCCCGACAGAGCCCGATAGGGCCCGACAGGGCCCAGTAGAGCCCGACAGAGCCCGACAGAGCCCGACAGAGCCCAGTAGAGCCCAGTAGAGCCCGACAGAGCCCGACACAGCCCGACAGAGCCCGACAGAGCCCGACAGGGCCCGACAGAGCCCGACAGAGCCCGACAGGGCCCGACAGAGCCCGACAGAGCCCGACAGATCCCGACAGGGCCCAGTAGAGCCCGACAGAGCCCGACAGAGCCCGACAGAACCCGACAGGGCCCAGTAGAGCCCGACAGAGCCCGACAGAGCCCGACAGAGCCCGACAGGGCCCGACAGAGCCCGACAGAGGCCGACAGAGCCCCACAGATCCCGACAGAGCCCGAGAGGGCCCGACAGAGCCCGACAGAGCCCGACAGAGCCCGACAGATCCCGACAGGGCCCGAAAGGGCCCAGTAGAGCCCGACAGAGCCCGACAGAGCCCGACAGAGCCCGACAGGGCCCGATAGAGCCCGATAGAGCCCGACAGAGCCCGACAGGGCCCAGTAGAGCCCGACAGAGCCCGACAGAGCCCGACAGAGCCCGACAGGGACCGACAGAGCCCGACAGAGCCCGACAGGGCCCGACAGGGCCCGACAGAGCCCGACAGAGCCCGACAGGGCCCGACAGAGCCCGACAGAGCCCGACAGAGCCTACAGAGCCCGACAGGGCCCAGTAGAGCCCAGTAGAACCCGACAGAGCCCAGTAGAGCCCGACAGAGCCCGACAGAGCCCGACAGAGCCCGACAGAGCCCGACAGGGCCCGACAGAGCCCGACAGGGCCCAGTAGAGCCCGACAGAGCCCGACAGAGCCCGACAGAGCCCGACAGAGTCCGACAGGGCCCAGTAGAGCCCGACAGAGCCCGACAGAGCCCGACAGAGCCCGACAGAGCCCGACAGGGCCCAGTAGAGCCCGACAGAGCCCGAGAGGGCCCGACAGAGACCGACAGAGCCTGACAGAGCCCGACAGGGCCCGACAGAGCCCGACAGAGCCCTACAGAGCCCGACAGGGCCCGACAGGGCCCAGTAGAGCCCGACAGAGCCCGACAGAGCCCGACAGAACCCGACAGGGCCCAGTAGAGCCCGACAGAGCCCGACAGAGCCCGACAGAGCCCGACAGGGCCCGACAGGGCCCGACAGAGCCCGACAGGGCCCGACAGGGCCCGACAGAGCCCGACAGAGCCCGACAGAGCCCGACAGAACCCGACAGGGCCCAGTAGAGCCCGACAGAGCCCGACAGAGCCCGACAGAGCCCGACAGGGCCCGACAGAGCCCGACAGAGCCCGACAGAGCCCGACAGGGCCCAGTAGAGCCCGACAGAGCCCGACAGAGCCCAACAGAGCCCGACAGGGCCCGACAGAGCCCGACAGAGCCCGACAGAGCCCAGTAGAGCCCGACAGAGCCCGACAGGGCCCGACAGAGCCCGACAGAGCCCGACAGAGCCCGACAGGGCCCAGTAGAGCCCGACAGTGCCCGACAGAGCCCGACAGGGCCCGACAGAGCCCGACAGAGCCTGACAGGGCCCGACAGGGCCCGACAGAGCCCGACAGAGCCCGACAGAGCCCGACAGGGCCCGACAGAGACCGACAGAGCCCGACAGGGCCCAGTAGAGCCCGACAGAGCCCGACAGAGCCCGACAGAGCCCGACAGAGCCCAGTAGATCCCGACAGAGCCCGACAGAGCCCGACAGAGCACGACAGGGCCCGACAGAGCCCGACAGAGCCCAGTAGAGCCCGACAGAGCCCGACAGGGCCCAGTAGAGCCCGACAGAGCCCGACAGAGCCCGACAGAGCCCGACAGAGCCTGACAGGGCCCGACAGGGCCCGACAGAGCCCGACAGAGCCCGACAGGGCCCAGTAGAGCCCGACAGAGCCCGATAGAGCCCGACAGAGCCCGACAGAGCCCAGTAGAGCCCGACAGAGCCCGACAGAGCCCGACAGGGCCCGACAGGGCCCGACAGAGCCCGACAGAGCCCGACAGGGCCCGACAGAGCCCGACAGAGCCCGACAGAGCCCGACAGGGCCCAGTAGAGCCCAGTAGAACCCGACAGAGCCCAGTAGAGCCCGACAGAGCCCGACAGAGCCCGACAGAGCCCGACAGAGCCCGACAGGGCCCGACAGAGCCCGACAGAGGCCGACAGGGCCCGACAGAGCCCGACAGGGCCCAGTAGAGCCCGACAGAGCCCGACAAAGCCCGACAGAGCCCGACAGAGCCCAGTAGAGCCCGACAGAGCCCGACAGAGCCCGACAGGGCCCGACAGAGCCCGACAGAGCCCAGTAGAGCCCGACAGGGCCCGACAGAGCCCGACAGAGCCCGACAGAGCCCGACAGGGCCCAGTAGAGCCCGACAGAGCCCGACAGAGCCCGACAGAACCCGACAGGGCCCAGTAGAGCCCGACAGAGCCCGACAGAGCCCGACAGATCCCGACAGGGCCCAGTAGAGCCCGACAAAGCCCGACAGAGCCCAGTAGATCCCGACAGAGCCCGACAGAGCCCGACAGAGCCCGACAGGGCCCGACAGAGCCCGACAGAGCCCAGTAGAGCCCGACAGAGCCCGACAGGGCCCAGTAGAGCCCGACAGAGCCCGACAAAGCCCGACAGAGCCCGACAGAGCCTGACAGGGCCCGACAGAGCCCGACAGAGCCCGATAGAGCCCGACAGGGCCCGACAGAGACCGACAGAGCCCGACAGGGCCCAGTAGAGCCCGACAGAGCCCGACAGAGCCCGACAGAGCCCGACAGAGCCCAGTAGAGCCCGACAGAGCCCGACAGAGTCCGACAGGGCCCGACAGAGCCCGACAGAGCCCGACAGAGCCCGATAGGGCCCGACAGGGCCCAGTAGAGCCCGACAGAGCCCGACAGAGCCCGACAGAGCCCAGTAGAGCCCAGTAGAGCCCGACAGAGCCCGACACAGCCCGACAGAGCCCGACAGAGCCCGACAGGGCCCGACAGAGCCCGACAGAGCCCGACAGGGCCCGACAGAGCCCGACAGAGCCCGACAGATCCCGACAGGGCCCAGTAGAGCCCGACAGAGCCCGACAGAGCCCGACAGAACCCGACAGGGCCCAGTAGAGCCCGACAGAGCCCGACAGAGCCCGACAGAGCCCGACAGGGCCCGACAGAGCCCGACAGAGGCCGACAGAGCCCCACAGATCCCGACAGAGCCCGAGAGGGCCCGACAGAGCCCGACAGAGCCCGACAGAGCCCGACAGATCCCGACAGGGCCCGAAAGGGCCCAGTAGAGCCCGACAGAGCCCGACAGAGCCCGACAGAGCCCGACAGGGCCCGATAGAGCCCGATAGAGCCCGACAGAGCCCGACAGGGCCCAGTAGAGCCCGACAGAGCCCGACAGAGCCCGACAGAGCCCGACAGGGACCGACAGAGCCCGACAGAGCCCGACAGGGCCCGACAGGGCCCGACAGAGCCCGACAGAGCCCGACAGGGCCCGACAGAGCCCGACAGAGCCCGACAGAGCCTACAGAGCCCGACAGGGCCCAGTAGAGCCCAGTAGAACCCGACAGAGCCCAGTAGAGCCCGACAGAGCCCGACAGAGCCCGACAGAGCCCGACAGAGCCCGACAGGGCCCGACAGAGCCCGACAGGGCCCAGTAGAGCCCGACAGAGCCCGACAGAGCCCGACAGAGCCCGACAGAGTCCGACAGGGCCCAGTAGAGCCCGACAGAGCCCGACAGAGCCCGACAGAGCCCGACAGAGCCCGACAGGGCCCAGTAGAGCCCGACAGAGCCCGAGAGGGCCCGACAGAGACCGACAGAGCCTGACAGAGCCCGACAGGGCCCGACAGAGCCCGACAGAGCCCTACAGAGCCCGACAGGGCCCGACAGGGCCCAGTAGAGCCCGACAGAGCCCGACAGAGCCCGACAGAACCCGACAGGGCCCAGTAGAGCCCGACAGAGCCCGACAGAGCCCGACAGAGCCCGACAGGGCCCGACAGGGCCCGACAGAGCCCGACAGGGCCCGACAGGGCCCGACAGGGCCCAGTAGAGCCCGACAGAGCCCGACAGAGCCCGACAGAACCCGACAGGGCCCAGTAGAGCCCGACAGAGCCCGACAGAGCCCGACAGAGCCCGACAGGGCCCGACAGAGCCCGACAGAGCCCGACAGAGCCCGACAGGGCCCAGTAGAGCCCGACAGAGCCCGACAGAGCCCAACAGAGCCCGACAGGGCCCGACAGAGCCCGACAGAGCCCGACAGAGCCCAGTAGAGCCCGACAGAGCCCGACAGGGCCCGACAGAGCCCGACAGAGCCCGACAGAGCCCGACAGGGCCCAGTAGAGCCCGACAGTGCCCGACAGAGCCCGACAGGGCCCGACAGAGCCCGACAGAGCCTGACAGGGCCCGACAGGGCCCGACAGAGCCCGACAGAGCCCGACAGAGCCCGACAGGGCCCGACAGAGACCGACAGAGCCCGACAGGGCCCAGTAGAGCCCGACAGAGCCCGACAGAGCCCGACAGAGCCCGACAGAGCCCAGTAGATCCCGACAGAGCCCGACAGAGCCCGACAGAGCACGACAGGGCCCGACAGAGCCCGACAGAGCCCAGTAGAGCCCGACAGAGCCCGACAGGGCCCAATAGAGCCCGACAGAGCCCGACAGAGCCCGACAGAGCCCGACAGAGCCTGACAGGGCCCGACAGGGCCCGACAGAGCCCGACAGAGCCCGACAGGGCCCAGTAGAGCCCGACAGAGCCCGATAGAGCCCGACAGAGCCCGACAGAGCCCAGTAGAGCCCGACAGAGCCCGACAGAGCCCGACAGGGCCCGACAGGGCCCGACAGAGCCCGACAGAGCCCGACAGGGCCCGACAGAGCCCAGTAGAGCCCGACAGAGCCCGACAGAGCCCGACATAGCCCGACAGGGCCCGACAGGGCCCGACAGGGCCCAGTAGAGCCCGACAGAGCCTGACAGAGCCCGACAGAGCCTGACAGGGCCCGACAGAGCCCGACAGAGCCCGACAGGGCCCGACAGGGCCTGACAGAGCCCGACAGGGCCCGACAGAGCCTGACAGGGCCCGACAGGGCACGACAGAGCCCGACAGGGCCCGACAGGGCCCAGTAGAGCCCGACAGAGCCCGACAGAGCCCGACAGAGCCCGACAGGGCCCGACAGGGCCCAGTAGAGCCCGACAGAGCCCGACAGAGCCCGACAGAGCCCGACAGGGCCCGACAGGGCCCAGTAGAGCCCGACAGGGCCGGACACAGCCCGACAGAGCCCGACAGAGCCCGACAGGGCCCGACAGAGCCCGACAGGGCCCGACAGAGCCCGACAGAGCCCGACAGGGCCCGACAGAGCCCGACAGAGCCCGACAGGGCCCAGTAGAGCCCGACAGAGCCCGACAGAGCCCGACAGAGCCCGACAGGGACCGACAGAGCCCGACAGAGCCCGATAGGGCCCGACAGGGCCCGACAGAGCCCGACAGAGCCCGACAGGGCCCGACAGAGCCCGACAGAGCCTACAGAGCCCGACAGGGCCCAGTAGAGCCCAGTAGAACCCGACAGAGCCCAGTAGAGCCCGACAGAGCCCGACAGAGCCCGACAGAGCCCGACAGGGCCCGACAGAGCCCGACAGAGCCCGACAGGGCCCGACAGAGCCCGACAGGGCCCAGTAGAGCCCGACAGAGCCCGACAGAGCCCGACAGAGCCCGACAGGGCCCGACAGGGCCCGACAGAGCCCGACAGAGCCAGACAGGGCCCGACAGGGCCCAGTAGAACCCGACAGAGCCCGAGAGGGCCCGACAGAGCCCGACAGAGCCCGACAGAGCCCGACAGGGCCCGACAGAGCCCGACAGAGCCCGACAGAGCCCGACAGGGCCCAGTAGAGCCCGACAGAGCCCGACAGAGCCCGACAGAACCCGACAGGGCCCAGTAGAGTCCGACAGAGCCCGACAGAGCCCGACAGAGCCCGACAGGGCCCGACAGGGCTCGACAGAGCCCGACAGGGCCCAGTAGAGCCCGACAGAGCCCGAGAGGGCCCGACAGAGCCCGACAGAGCCCGACAGAGCCCGACAGATCCCGACAGGGCCCGACAGGGCCCAGTAGAGCCCGACAGAGCCCGACAGAGCCCGACAGAACCCGACAGGGCCCAGTAGAGCCCGACAGAGCCCGACAGAGCCCGACAGAGCCCGACAGGGCCCGATAGAGCCCGACAGAGCCCGACAGAGCCCGACAGGGCCCAGTAGAGCCCGACAGAGCCCGACAGAGCCCGACAGAGCCCGACAGGGACCGACAGAGCCCGACAGATCCCGACAGGGCCCGACAGGGCCCGACAGGGCCCGACAGAGCCCGACAGAGCCCGACAGGGCCCGACAGAGCCCGACAGAGCCCGACAGAGCCTACAGAGCCCGACAGGGCCCAGTAGAGCCCAGTAGAACCCGACAGAGCCCAGTAGAGCCCGACAGAGCCCGACAGAGCCCGACAGAGCCCGACAGAGCCCGACAGGGCCCGACAGAGCCCAACAGGGCCCAGTAGAGCCCGACAGAGCCCGACAGAGCCCGACAGAGCCCGACAGAGCCCGAAAGAGTCCGACAGGGCCCAGTAGAGCCCGACAGAGCCCGACAGAGCCCGACAGAGCCCGACAGAGCCCGACAGGGCCCAGTAGAGCCCGACAGAGCCCGAGAGGGCCCGACAGAGACCGACAGAGCCCGACAGAGCCCGACAGGGCCCGACAGAGCCCGACAGAGCCCTACAGAGCCCGACAGGGCCCGACAAGGCCCAGTAGAGCCCGACAGAGCCCGACAGAGCCCGACAGAACCCGACAGGGCCCAGTAGAGCCCGACAGAGCCCGACAGAGCCCGACAGAGCCAGACAGGGCCCGACAGGGCCCGACAGAGCCCGACAGGGCCCGACAGGGCCCGACAGGGCCCAGTAGAGCCCGACAGAGCCCGACAGAGCCCGACAGAACCCGACAGGGCCCAGTAGAGCCCGACAGAGCCCGACAGAGCCCGACAGAGCCCGACAGGGCCCGACAGAGCCCGACAGAGCCCGACAGAGCCCGACAGGGCCCAGTAGAGCCCGACAGAGCCCGACAGAGCCCAACACAGCCCGACAGGGCCCGACAGAGCCCGACAGAGCCCGACAGAGCCCAGTAGAGCCCGACAGAGCCCGACAGGGCCCGACAGAGCCCGACAGAGCCCAACAGAGCCCGACAGGGCCCAGTAGAGCCCGACAGGGCCCGACAGGGCACGACAGAGCCCGACAGGGCCCGACAGGGCCTGACAGAGCCCGACAGGGCCCGACAGAGCCCGACAGGGCCCGACAGGGCACGACAGAGCCCGACAGGGCCCGACAGGGCCCAGTAGAGACCGACAGAGCCCGAGAGGGCCCGACAGAGCCCGACAGAGGCCGACAGAGCCCCACAGATCCCGACAGGGCCCGACAGGGCCCAGTAGAGCCCGACAGAGCCCGACAGAGCCCGACAGAACCCGACAGGGCCCAGTAGAGCCCGACAGAGCCCGACAGAGCCCGACAGAGCCCGACAGGGCCCGACAGAGCCCGACAGAGCCCGACAGAGCCCGACAGGGCCCAGTAGAGCCCGACAGAGCCCGACAGAGCCCGACAGAGCCCGACAGGGACCGACAGATCCCGACAGAGCCCGACAGGGCCCGACAGGGCCCGACAGAGCCCGACAGAGCCCGACAGGGCCCGACAGAGCCCGACAGAGCCCGACAGAGCCTACAGAGCCCGACAGGGCCCAGTAGAGCCCAGTAGAACCCGACAGAGCCCAGTAGAGCCCGACAGAGCCCGACAGAGCCCGACAGAGCCCGACAGGGCCCGACAGAGCCCGACAGGGCCCAGTAGAGCCCGACAGAGCCCGACAGAGCCCGACAGAGCCCGACAGAGCCCGACAGAGTCCGACAGGGACCAGTAGAGCCCGACAGAGCCCGACAGAGCCCGACAGAGCCCGACAGGGCCCGACAGGGCCCGACAGAGCCCGACAGAGCCCGACAGGGCCCGACAGGGCCCAGTAGAGCCCGACAGAGCCCGAGAGGGCCCGACAGAGACCGACAGAGCCCGACAGGGCCCGACAGGGCCCAGTAGAGCCCGACAGAGCCCGACAGAGCCCGACAGAGCCCGACAGGGTCCGACAGGGCCCGACAGAGCCCGACAGGGCCCAGTAGAGCCCGACAGAGCCCGACAGAGCCCGACAGAACCCGACAGGGCCCAGTAGAGCCCGACAGAGCCCGACAGAGCCCGACAGAGCCCGACAGGGCCCGACAGAGCCCGACAGAGCCCGACAGAGCCCGACAGCGCCCGACAGGGCCCAGTAGAGCCCGACAGAGCCCGATAGAGCCCAACAGAGCCCGACAGGGCCCGACAGAGCCCGACAGAGCCCGACAGAGCCCAGTAGAGCCCGACAGAGCCCGACAGGGCCCGACAGAGCCCGACAGAGCCCGACAGAGCCCGACAGGGCCCAGTAGAGCCCGACAGTGCCCGACAGAGCCCGACAGGGCCCGACAGAGCCCGACAGAGCCTGACAGGGTCCGACAGGGCCCGACAGAGCCCGACAGGGCCCGACAGAGCCCGACAGAGCCCGACAGAGCCCGACAGGGCCCGACAGAGACCGACAGAGCCCGACAGGGCCCAGTAGAGCCCGACAGAGCCCGACAGAGCCCGACAGAGCCCGACAGAGCCCAGTAGATCCCGACAGAGCCCGACAGAGCCCGACAGAGCCCGACAGGGCCCGACAGAGCCCGACAGAGCCCAACAGGGCCCAGTAGAGCCCGACAGAGCCCGACAAAGCCCGACAGAGCCCGACAGAGCCTGACAGGGCCCAGTAGAGCCCGACAGAGCCCGACAGAGCCCAGTAGAGCCCAGTAGAGCCCGACAGAGCCCGACAGAGCCCGACAGAGCCCGACAGGGCCCGACAGAGCCCGACAGAGCCCGACAGGGCCCGACAGGGCCCGACAGAGCCCGACAGGGCCCGACAGGGCCCGACAGGGCCCAGTAGAGCCCGACAGAGCCCGACAGAGCCCAGTAGAGCCCAGTAGAGCCCGACAGGGCCCGACAGGGCCCGACAGGGCCCAGTAGAGCCCGACAGAGCCCGACAGAGCCTGACAGAGCCCGACAGGGCCCGACAGGGCCCGACAGAGCCCGACAGAGCCCGACAGGGCCCAGTAGAGCCCGACAGAGCCCGACAGAGCCAGACAGAGCCCGACAGAGCCCGACAGGGCCCGACAGAGCCCGACAGAGACCGACAGGGCCCGACAGAGCCCGACAGGGCCCGACAGGGCCCAGTAGAGCCCGATAGAGCCCGACAGAGCCCGACAGAGCCCGACAGGGCCCGACACAGCCCGACAGAGCCCGACAGGGCCCGACAGGGCCCGACAGGGCCCGACAGAGCCCGACAGGGCCCGACAGAGCCCCACAGAGCCCGACAGGGCACGACAGAGCCCGACAGAGCCCGACAGGGCCCAACAGAGCCCGACAGAGCCCGACAGAGCCCGACAGGGCCCAGTAGAGCCCGACAGAGCCCAGTAGAGCCCAGTAGAGCCCGACAGAGCCCGACAGAGCCCGACAGAGCCCGACAGGGCCCGACAGGGCCCGACAGGGCCCAGTAGAGCCCGACAGAGCCCGACAGGGCCCGACAGAGCCCGACAGAGCCCGACAGGGCCCGACAGAGCCCGACAGAGCCCGACAGGGCCCAGTAGAGCCCGACAGAGCCCGACAGAGCCCGACAGAGCCCGACAGGGCCCGACAGAGCCCGACAGGGCCCGACAGAGCCCGACAGAGCCCGACAGGGCCCGACAGAGCCCGACAGAGCCCGACAGGGCCCCACAGAGCCCGACAGAGCCCGACAGGGCCCAGTAGAGCCCGACAGAGCACGACAGAGCCCGACAGAGCCCGACAGAGCCCAGTAGAGCCCGACAGAGCCCGACAGAGCCCGACAGAGCCCGACAGGGCCCGACAGGGCCCGACAGAGCCCGACAGAGCCCGACAGGGCCCAGTAGAGCCCGACAGAGCCCGATAGAGCCCGACAGAGCCCGACAGAGCCCAGTAGAGCCCGACAGAGCCCGACAGAGCCCGACAGGGCCCGACAGGGCCCGACAGAGCCCGACAGAGCCCGACAGGGCCCGACAGAGCCCAGTAGAGCCCGACAGAGCCCGACAGAGCCCGACATAGCCCGACAGGGCCCGACAGGGCCCGACAGGGCCCAGTAGAGCCCGACAGAGCCTGACAGAGCCCGACAGAGCCCGACAGGGCCCGACAGAGCCCGACAGAGCCCGACAGGGCCCGACAGGGCCTGACAGAGCCCGACAGGGCCCGACAGAGCCCGACAGGGCCCGACAGGGCACGACAGAGCCCGACAGGGCCCGACAGGGCCCAGTAGAGCCCGACAGAGCCCGACAGAGCCCGACAGAGCCCGACAGGGCCCAGTAGAGCCCGACAGAGCCCGACACAGCCTGACAGAGCCCGACAGAGCCCGACAGGGCCCGACAGAGCCCGACAGAGCCCGACAGGGCCCGACAGAGCCCGACAGAGCCCGACAGGGCCCAGTAGAGCCCGACAGAGCCCGACAGGGCCCGACAGAGCCCGACAGGGACCGACAGAGCCCGACAGAGCCCGACAGGGCCCGACAGGGCCCGACAGAGCCCGACAGAGCCCGACAGGGCCCGACAGGGCCCGACAGAGCCCGACAGAGCCCGACAGAGCCTACAGAGCCCGACAGGGCCCAGGAGAGCCCAGTAGAACCCGACAGAGCCCAGTAGAGCCCGACAGAGCCCGACAGAGCCCGACAGAGCCCGACAGGGCCCGACAGAGCCCGACAGAGCCCGACAGGGCCCGACAGAGCCCGACAGGGCCCAGTAGAGCCCGACAGAGCCCAGGAGAGCCCAGTAGAACCCGACAGAGCCCAGTAGAGCCCGACAGAGCCCGACAGAGCCCGACAGAGCCCGACAGGGCCCGACAGAGCCCGACAGAGCCCGACAGGGCCCGACAGAGCCCGACAGGGCCCAGTAGAGCCCGACAGAGCCCGACAGAGCCCGACAGAGCCCGACAGAGCCCGACAGAGTCCGACAGGGCCCAGTAGAGCCCGACAGAGCCCGACAGAGCCCGACAGAGCCCGACAGGGCCCGACAGGGCCCGACAGAGCCCGACAGAGCCAGACAGGGCCCGACAGGGCCCAGTAGAGCCCGACAGAGCCCGACAGGGCCCGACAGAGACCGACAGAGCCCGACAGGGCCCAGTAGAGCCCGACAGAGCCCGACAGAGCCCGACAGAGCCCAGTAGATCCCGACAGAGCCCGACAGAGCCCGACAGAGCCCGACAGGGCCCGACAGAGCCCGACAGAGCCCAGTAGAGCCCGACAGAGCCCGACAGGGCCCAGTAGAGCCCGACAGAGCCCGACAAAGCCCGACAGGGCCCGACAGAGCCTGACAGGGCCCGACAGAGCGCGACAGAGCCCGACAGGGCCCGACAGAGCCCGACAGGGCCCGACAGAGACCGACAGAGCCCGACAGGGCCCAGTAGAGCCCGACAGAGCCCGACAGAGCCCGACAGAGCCCGACAGAGCCCAGTAGAGCCCGACAGAGCCCGACAGAGTCCGACAGGGCCCGACAGAGCCCGACAGAGCCCGACAGAGCCCGACAAAGCCCGACAGGGCCCAGTAGAGCCCGACAGAGCCCGACAGAGCCCGACAGAGCCCAGTAGAGCCCGACAGAGCCCGACAGAGCCCGACAGAGCCCGACAGGGCCCGACAGGGCCCGACAGAGCCCGACAGAGCCCGACAGGGCCCAGTAGAGCCCGACAGAGCCCGATAGAGCCCGACAGAGCCCGACAGAGCCCAGTAGAGCCCGACAGATCCCGACAGAGCCCGACAGGGCCCGACAGGGCCCGACAGAGCCCGACAGAGCCCGACAGGGCCCGACAGAGCCCAGTAGAGCCCGACAGAGCCCGACAGAGCCCGACATAGCCCGACAGGGCCCGACAGGGCCCGACAGGGCCCAGTAGAGCCCGACAGAGCCTGACAGAGCCCGACAGAGCCTGACAGGGCCCGACAGAGCCCGACAGAGCCCGACAGGGCCCGACAGGGCCTGACAGAGCCCGACAGGGCCCGACAGAGCCCGACAGGGCCCGACAGGGCACGACAGAGCCCGACAGGGCCCGACAGGGCCCAGTAGAGCCCGACAGAGCCCGACAGAGCCCGACAGAGCCCGACAGGGCCCGACAGGGCCCAGTAGAGCCCGACAGAGCCCGACAGAGCCCGACAGAGCCCAGTAGAGCCCAGTAGAGCCCGACAGAGCCCGACACAGCCCGACAGAGCCCGACAGAGCCCGACAGGGCCCGACAGAGCCCGACAGAGCCCGAGAGGGCCCGACAGAGCCCGACAGAGCCCGACAGAGCCCGACAGGGCCCAGTAGAGCCCGACAGAGCCCGACAGAGCCCGACAGAGCCCGACAGGGACCGACAGAGCCCGACAGAGCCCGACAGGGCCCGACAGGGCCCGACAGAGCCCGACAGAGCCCGACAGGGCCCGACAGAGCCCGACAGAGCCCGACAGAGCCTACAGAGCCCGACAGGGCCCAGTAGAGCCCAGTAGAACCCGACAGAGCCCAGTAGAGCCCGACAGAGCCCGACAGAGCCCGACAGAGCCCGACAGGGCCCGACAGAGCCCGACAGAGCCCGACAGGGCCCGACAGAGCCCGACAGGGCCCAGTAGAGCCCGACAGAGCCCGACAGAGCCCGACAGAGCCCGACAGAGCCCGACAGAGTCCGACAGGGCCCAGTAGAGCCCGACAGAGCCCGACAGAGCCCGACAGAGCCCGACAGGGCCCGACAGGGCCCGACAGAGCCCGACAGAGCCAGACAGGGCCCGACAGGGCCCAGTAGAGCCCGACAGAGCCCGAGAGGGCCCGACAGAGCCCGACAGAGCCCGACAGAGCCCGACAGGGCCCGACAGAGCCCGACAGAGCCCGACAGGGCCCAGTAGAGCCCGACAGAGCCCGACAGAGCCCGACAGAACCCGACAGGGCCCAGTAGAGCCCGACAGAGCCCGACAGAGCCCGACAGAGCCCGACAGGGCCCGACAGGGCTCGACAGAGCCCGACAGGGCCCAGTAGAGCCCGACAGAGCCCGAGAGGGCCCGACAGAGCCCGACAGAGCCCGACAGAGCCCGACAGATCCCGACAGGGCCCGACAGGGCCCAGTAGAGCCCGACAGAGCCCGACAGAGCCCGACAGAACCCGACAGGGCCCAGTAGAGCCCGACAGAGCCCGACAGAGCCCGACAGAGCCCGACAGGGCCCGATAGAGCCCGACAGAGCCCGACAGAGCCCGACAGGGCCCAGTAGAGCCCGACAGAGCCCGAGAGGGCCCGACAGAGCCCGACAGAGCCCGACAGAGCCCGACAGGGCCCGACAGAGCCCGACAGAGCCCGACAGGGCCCAGTAGAGCCCGACAGAGCCCGACAGAGCCCGACAGAACCCGACAGGGCCCAGTAGAGCCCGACAGAGCCCGACAGAGCCCGACAGAGCCCGACAGGGCCCGACAGGGCTCGACAGAGCCCGACAGGGCCCAGTAGAGCCCGACAGAGCCCGAGAGGGCCCGACAGAGCCCGAGAGGGCCCGACAGAGCCCGACAGAGCCCGACAGAGCCCGACAGAGCCCGACAGGGCCCGACAGGGCTCGACAGAGCCCGACAGGGCCCAGTAGAGCCCGACAGAGCCCGAGAGGGCCCGACAGAGCCCGACAGAGCCCGACAGAGCCCGACAGATCCCGACAGGGCCCGACAGGGCCCAGTAGAGCCCGACAGAGCCCGACAGAGCCCGACAGAACCCGACAGGGCCCAGTAGAGCCCGACAGAGCCCGACAGAGCCCGACAGAGCCCGACAGGGCCCGATAGAGCCCGACAGAGCCCGACAGAGCCCGACAGGGCCCAGTAGAGCCCGACAGAGCCCGACAGAGCCCGACAGAGCCCGACAGGGACCGACAGAGCCCGACAGAGCCCGACAGGGCCCGACAGGGCCCGACAGAGCCCGACAGAGCCCGACAGGGCCCGACAGAGCCCGACAGAGCCCGACAGAGCCTACAGAGCCCGACAGGGCCCAGTAGAGCCCAGTAGAACCCGACAGGGCCCAGTAGAGCCCGACAGAGCCCGACAGAGCCCGACAGAGCCCGACAGGGCCCGACAGAGCCCGACAGGGCCCAGTAGAGCCCGACAGAGCCCGACAGAGCCCGACAGAGCCCGACAGAGCCCGACAGAGCCCGACAGGGCCCAGTAGAGCCCGACAGAGCCCGACAGAGCCCGACAGAGCCCGACAGAGCCCGACAGGGCCCAGTAGAGCCCGACAGAGCCCGACAGAGCCCAACAGAGCCCGACAGGGCCCGACAGAGCCCGACAGAGCCCGACAGAGCCCAGTAGAGCCCGACAGAGCCCGACAGGGCCCGACAGAGCCCGACAGAGCCCGACAGAGCCCGACAGGGCCCAGTAGAGCCCGACAGTGCCCGACAGAGCCCGACAGGGCCCGACAGAGCCCGACAGAGCCTGACAGGGCCCGACAGGGCCCGACAGAGCCCGACAGAGCCCGACAGAGCCCGACAGGGCCCGACAGAGACCGACAGGGCCCGACAGGGCCCAGTAGAGCCCGACAAAGCCCGACAGAGCCCGACAGAGCCCGACAGAGCCCAGTAGATCCCGACAGAGCCCGACAGAGCCCGACAGAGCCCGACAGGGCCCGACAGAGCCCGACAGAGCCCAATAGAGCCCGACAGAGCTTGACAGGGCCCAGTAGAGCCCGACAGAGCCCGACAAAGCCCAACAGAGCCCGACAGAGCCTGACAGGGCCCGACAGAGCCCGACAGAGCCCGACAGGGCCCGACAGAGCCCGACAGGGCCCGACAGAGACCGACAGAGCCCGACAGGGCCCAGTAGAGCCCGACAGAGCCCGACAGAGCCCGACAGAGCCCGACAGAGCCCAGTAGAGCCCGACAGAGCCCGACAGAGTCCGACAGGGCCCGACAGAGCCCGACAGAGCCCGACAGAGCCCGATAGGGCCCGACAGGGCCCAGTAGAGCCCGACAGAGCCCGACAGAGCCCGACAGATCCCAGTAGAGCCCAGTAGAGCCCGACAGAGCCCGACACAGCCCGACAGAGCCCGACAGAGCCCGACAGGGCCCGACAGAGCCCGACAGAGCCCGACAGATCCCGAAAGGGCCCAGTAGAGCCCGACAGAGCCCGACAGAGCCCGACAGGGCCCGACAGAGCCCGACAGAGCCCGACAGGGCCCGACAGAGCCCGACAGAGCCCGACAGAGCCCGACAGGGCCCAGTAGAGCCCAGTAGAACCCGACAGAGCCCAGTAGAGCCCGACAGAGCCCGACAGAGCCCGACAGAGCCCGACAGAGCCCGACAGGGCCCGACAGAGCCCGACAGAGGCCGACAGGGCCCGACAGAGCCCGACAGGGCCCAGTAGAGCCCGACAGAGCCCGACAAAGCCCGACAGAGCCCGACAGAGCCCAGTAGAGCCCGACAGAGCCCGACAGAGCCCGACAGGGCCCGACAGAGCCCGACAGAGCCCAGTAGAGCCCGACAGGGCCCGACAGAGCCCGACAGAGCCCGACAGAGCCCGACAGGGCCCAGTAGAGCCCGACAGAGCCCGACAGAGCCCGACAGAACCCGACAGGGCCCAGTAGAGCCCGACAGAGCCCGACAGAGCCCGACAGATCCCGACAGGGCCCAGTAGAGCCCGACAAAGCCCGACAGAGCCCAGTAGATCCCGACAGAGCCCGACAGAGCCCGACAGAGCCCGACAGGGCCCGACAGAGCCCGACAGAGCCCAGTAGAGCCCGACAGAGCCCGACAGGGCCCAGTAGAGCCCGACAGAGCCCGACAAAGCCCGACAGAGCCCGACAGAGCCTGACAGGGCCCGACAGAGCCCGACAGAGCCCGATAGAGCCCGACAGGGCCCGACAGAGACCGACAGAGCCCGACATTGCCCAGTAGAGCCCGACAGAGCCCGACAGAGCCCGACAGAGCCCGACAGAGCCCAGTAGAGCCCGACAGAGCCCGACAGAGTCCGACAGGGCCCGACAGAGCCCGACAGAGCCCGACAGAGCCCGATAGGGCCCGACAGGGCCCAGTAGAGCCCGACAGAGCCCGACAGAGCCCGACAGAGCCCAGTAGAGCCCAGTAGAGCCCGACAGAGACCGACACAGCCCGACAGAGCCCGACAGAGCCCGACAGGGCCCGACAGAGCCCGACAGAGCCCGACAGGGCCCGACAGAGCCCGACAGAGCCCGACAGATCCCGACAGGGCCCAGTAGAGCCCGACAGAGCCCGACAGAGCCCGACAGAACCCGACAGGGCCCAGTAGAGCCCGACAGAGCCCGACAGAGCCCGACAGAGCCCGACAGGGCCCGACAGAGCCCGACAGAGGCCGACAGAGCCCCACAGATCCCGACAGAGCCCGAGAGGGCCCGACAGAGCCCGACAGAGCCCGACAGAGCCCGACAGATCCCGACAGGGCCCGAAAGGGCCCAGTAGAGCCCGACAGAGCCCGACAGAGCCCGACAGAGCCCGACAGGGCCCGATAGAGCCCGATAGAGCCCGACAGAGCCCGACAGGGCCCAGTAGAGCCCGACAGAGCCCGACAGAGCCCGACAGAGCCCGACAGGGACCGACAGAGCCCGACAGAGCCCGACAGGGCCCGACAGGGCCCGACAGAGCCCGACAGAGCCCGACAGGGCCCGACAGAGCCCGACAGAGCCCGACAGAGCCTACAGAGCCCGACAGGGCCCAGTAGAGCCCAGTAGAACCCGACAGAGCCCAGTAGAGCCCGACAGAGCCCGACAGAGCCCGACAGAGCCCGACAGAGCCCGACAGGGCCCGACAGAGCCCGACAGGGCCCAGTAGAGCCCGACAGAGCCCGACAGAGCCCGACAGAGCCCGACAGAGTCCGACAGGGCCCAGTAGAGCCCGACAGAGCCCGACAGAGCCCGACAGAGCCCGACAGAGCCCGACAGGGCCCAGTAGAGCCCGACAGAGCCCGAGAGGGCCCGACAGAGACCGACAGAGCCTGACAGAGCCCGACAGGGCCCGACAGAGCCCGACAGAGCCCTACAGAGCCCGACAGGGCCCGACAGGGCCCAGTAGAGCCCGACAGAGCCCGACAGAGCCCGACAGAACCCGACAGGGCCCAGTCAACAGAGCCCGACAGAGCCCGACAGAGCCCGACAGAGCCCGACAGGGCCCGACAGGGCCCGACAGAGCCCGACAGGGCCCGACAGGGCCCGACAGAGCCCGACAGAGCCCGACAGAGCCCGACAGAACCCGACAGGGCCCAGTAGAGCCCGACAGAGCCCGACAGAGCCCGACAGAGCCCGACAGGGCCCGACAGAGCCCGACAGAGCCCGACAGAGCCCGACAGGGCCCAGTAGAGCCCGACAGAGCCCGACAGAGCCCAACAGAGCCCGACAGGGCCCGACAGAGCCCGACAGAGCCCGACAGAGCCCAGTAGAGCCCGACAGAGCCCGACAGGGCCCGACAGAGCCCGACAGAGCCCGACAGAGCCCGACAGGGCCCAGTAGAGCCCGACAGTGCCCGACAGAGCCCGACAG
This sequence comes from Caloenas nicobarica, assembly GCF_036013445.1. NCBI lineage: Eukaryota > Metazoa > Chordata > Aves > Columbiformes > Columbidae > Caloenas > Caloenas nicobarica. Next base: position 53,201 of record NW_027017172.1, read on the forward strand.
GGCCCGACAGAGCCCGACAGAGCCTGACAGGGCCCGACAGGGCCCGACAGAGCCCGACAGAGCCCGACAGAGCCCGACAGGGCCCGACAGAGACCGACAGAGCCCGACAGGGCCCAGTAGAGCCCGACAGAGCCCGACAGAGCCCGACAGAGCCCAGTAGATCCCGACAGAGCCCGACAGAGCCCGACAGAGCACGACAGGGCCCGACAGAGCCCGACAGAGCCCAGTAGAGCCCGACAGAGCCCGACAGAGCCCGACAGGGCCCAGTAGAGCCCGACAGAGCCCGACAGAGCCCGACAGAGCACGACAGGGCCCGACAGAGCCCGACAGAGCCCAGTAGAGCCCGACAGAGCCCGACAGGGCCCAGTAGAGCCCGACAGAGCCCGACAGAGCCCGACAGAGCCCGACAGAGCCTGACAGGGCCCGACAGGGCCCGACAGAGCCCGACAGAGCCCGACAGGGCCCAGTAGAGCCCGACAGAGCCCGATAGAGCCCGACAGAGCCCGACAGAGCCCAGTAGAGCCCGACAGAGCCCGACAGAGCCCGACAGGGCCCGACAGGGCCCGACAGAGCCCGACAGAGCCCGACAGGGCCCGACAGAGCCCGACAGAGCCCGACAGAGCCCGACAGGGCCCAGTAGAGCCCAGTAGAACCCGACAGAGCCCAGTAGAGCCCGACAGAGCCCGACAGAGCCCGACAGAGCCCGACAGGGCCCGACAGAGCCCGACAGAGGCCGACAGGGCCCGACAGAGCCCGACAGGGCCCAGTAGAGCCCGACAGAGCCCGACAAAGCCCGACAGAGCCCGACAGAGCCCAGTAGAGCCCGACAGAGCCCGACAGAGCCCGACAGGGCCCGACAGAGCCCGACAGAGCCCAGTAGAGCCCAGAAGCCCGACAGGGCCGACAGAGCCCGACAGAGCCCGACAGAGCCCGACAGGGCCCAGTAGAGCCCGACAGAGCCCGACAGAGCCCGACAGAACCCGACAGGGCCCAGTAGAGCCCGACAGAGCCCGACAGAGCCCGACAGATCCCGACAGGGCCCAGTAGAGCCCGACAAAGCCCGACAGAGCCCAGTAGATCCCGACAGAGCCCGACAGAGCCCGACAGAGCCCGACAGGGCCCGACAGAGCCCGACAGAGCCCAGTAGAGCCCGACAGAGCCCGACAGGGCCCAGTAGAGCCCGACAGAGCCCGACAAAGCCCGACAGAGCCCGACAGAGCCTGACAGGGCCCGACAGAGCCCGACAGAGCCCGATAGAGCCCGACAGGGCCCGACAGAGACCGACAGAGCCCGACAGGGCCCAGTAGAGCCCGACAGAGCCCGACAGAGCCCGACAGAGCCCGACAGAGCCCAGTAGAGCCCGACAGAGCCCGACAGAGTCCGACAGGGCCCGACAGAGCCCGACAGAGCCCGACAGAGCCCGATAGGGCCCGACAGGGCCCAGTAGAGCCCGACAGAGCCCGACAGAGCCCGACAGAGCCCAGTAGAGCCCAGTAGAGCCCGACAGAGCCCGACACAGCCCGACAGAGCCCGACAGAGCCCGACAGGGCCCGACAGAGCCCGACAGAGCCCGACAGGGCCCGACAGAGCCCGACAGAGCCCGACAGATCCCGACAGGGCCCAGTAGAGCCCGACAGAGCCCGACAGAGCCCGACAGAACCCGACAGGGCCCAGTAGAGCCCGACAGAGCCCGACAGAGCCCGACAGAGCCCGACAGGGCCCGACAGAGCCCGACAGAGGCCGACAGAGCCCCACAGATCCCGACAGAGCCCGAGAGGGCCCGACAGAGCCCGACAGAGCCCGACAGAGCCCGACAGATCCGACAGGGCCCGAAAGGGCCCAGTAGAGCCCGACAGAGCCCGACAGAGCCCGACAGAGCCCGACAGGGCCCGATAGAGCCCGATAGAGCCCGACAGAGCCCGACAGGGCCCAGTAGAGCCCGACAGAGCCCGACAGAGCCCGACAGAGCCCGACAGGGACCGACAGAGCCCGACAGAGCCCGACAGGGCCCGACAGGGCCCGACAGAGCCCGACAGAGCCCGACAGGGCCCGACAGAGCCCGACAGAGCCCGACAGAGCCTACAGAGCCCGACAGGGCCCAGTAGAGCCCAGTAGAACCCGACAGAGCCCAGTAGAGCCCGACAGAGCCCGACAGAGCCCGACAGAGCCCGACAGAGCCCGACAGGGCCCGACAGAGCCCGACAGGGCCCAGTAGAGCCCGACAGAGCCCGACAGAGCCCGACAGAGCCCGACAGAGTCCGACAGGGCCCAGTAGAGCCCGACAGAGCCCGACAGAGCCCGACAGAGCCCGACAGAGCCCGACAGGGCCCAGTAGAGCCCGACAGAGCCCGAGAGGGCCCGACAGAGACCGACAGAGCCTGACAGAGCCCGACAGGGCCCGACAGAGCCCGACAGAGCCCTACAGAGCCCGACAGGGCCCGACAGGGCCCAGTAGAGCCCGACAGAGCCCGACAGAGCCCGACAGAACCCGACAGGGCCCAGTAGAGCCCGACAGAGCCCGACAGAGCCCGACAGAGCCCGACAGGGCCCGACAGGGCCCGACAGAGCCCGACAGGGCCCGACAGGGCCCGACAGGGCCCAGTAGAGCCCGACAGAGCCCGACAGAGCCCGACAGAACCCGACAGGGCCCAGTAGAGCCCGACAGAGCCCGACAGAGCCCGACAGAGCCCGACAGGGCCCGACAGAGCCCGACAGAGCCCGACAGAGCCCGACAGGGCCCAGTAGAGCCCGACAGAGCCCGACAGAGCCCAACAGAGCCCGACAGGGCCCGACAGAGCCCGACAGAGCCCGACAGAGCCCAGTAGAGCCCGACAGAGCCCGACAGGGCCCGACAGAGCCCGACAGAGCCCGACAGAGCCCGACAGGGCCCAGTAGAGCCCGACAGTGCCCGACAGAGCCCGACAGGGCCCGACAGAGCCCGACAGAGCCTGACAGGGCCCGACAGGGCCCGACAGAGCCCGACAGAGCCCGACAGAGCCCGACAGGGCCCGACAGAGACCGACAGAGCCCGACAGGGCCCAGTAGAGCCCGACAGAGCCCGACAGAGCCCGACAGAGCCCGACAGAGCCCGTAGATCCCGACAGAGCCCGACAGAGCCCGACAGAGCACGACAGGGCCCGACAGAGCCCGACAGAGCCCAGTAGAGCCCGACAGAGCCCGACAGGGCCCAGTAGAGCCCGACAGAGCCCGACAGAGCCCGACAGAGCCCGACAGAGCCTGACAGGGCCCGACAGGGCCCGACAGAGCCCGACAGAGCCCGACAGGGCCCAGTAGAGCCCGACAGAGCCCGATAGAGCCCGACAGAGCCCGACAGAGCCCAGTAGAGCCCGACAGAGCCCGACAGAGCCCGACAGGGCCCGACAGGGCCCGACAGAGCCCGACAGAGCCCGACAGGGCCCGACAGAGCCCAGTAGAGCCCGACAGAGCCCGACAGAGCCCGACATAGCCACAGCGGGCCCGACAGGGCCCGACAGGGCCCAGTAGAGCCCGACAGAGCCTGACAGAGCCCGACAGAGCCTGACAGGGCCCGACAGAGCCCGACAGAGCCCGACAGGGCCCGACAGGGCCTGACAGAGCCCGACAGGGCCCGACAGAGCCTGACAGGGCCCGACAGGGCACGACAGAGCCCGACAGGGCCCGACAGGGCCCAGTAGAGCCCGACAGAGCCCGACAGAGCCCGACAGAGCCCGACAGGGCCCCAGTAGAGCCCGACAGAGCCCGACAGAGCCCGACAGAGCCCGACAGGGCCCGACAGGGCCCAGTAGAGCCCGACAGGGCCGGACACAGCCCGACAGAGCCCGACAGAGCCCGACAGGGCCCGACAGAGCCCGACAGGGCCCGACAGAGCCCGACAGAGCCCGACAGGGCCCGACAGAGCCCGACAGAGCCCGACAGGGCCCAGTAGAGCCCGACAGAGCCCGACAGAGCCCGACAGAGCCCGACAGGGACCGACAGAGCCCGACAGAGCCCGATAGGGCCCGACAGGGCCCGACAGAGCCCGACAGAGCCCGACAGGGCCCGACAGAGCCCGACAGAGCCTACAGAGCCCGACAGGGCCCAGTAGAGCCCAGTAGAACCCGACAGAGCCCAGTAGAGCCCGACAGAGCCCGACAGAGCCCGACAGAGCCCGACAGGGCCCGACAGAGCCCGACAGAGCCCGACAGGGCCCGACAGAGCCCGACAGGGCCCAGTAGAGCCCGACAGAGCCCGACAGAGCCCGACAGAGCCCGACAGGGCCCGACAGGGCCCGACAGAGCCCGACAGAGCCAGACAGGGCCCGACAGGGCCCAGTAGAACCCGACAGAGCCCGAGAGGGCCCGACAGAGCCCGACAGAGCCCGACAGAGCCCGACAGGGCCCGACAGAGCCCGACAGAGCCCGACAGAGCCCGACAGGGCCCAGTAGAGCCCGACAGAGCCCGACAGAGCCCGACAGAACCCGACAGGGCCCAGTAGAGTCCGACAGAGCCCGACAGAGCCCGACAGAGCCCGACAGGGCCCGACAGGGCTCGACAGAGCCCGACAGGGCCCAGTAGAGCCCGACAGAGCCCGAGAGGGCCCGACAGAGCCCGACAGAGCCCGACAGAGCCCGACAGATCCCGACAGGGCCCGACAGGGCCCAGTAGAGCCCGACAGAGCCCGACAGAGCCCGACAGAACCCGACAGGGCCCAGTAGAGCCCGACAGAGCCCGACAGAGCCCGACAGAGCCCGACAGGGCCCGATAGAGCCCGACAGAGCCCGACAGAGCCCGACAGGGCCCAGTAGAGCCCGACAGAGCCCGACAGAGCCCGACAGAGCCCGACAGGGACCGACAGAGCCCGACAGATCCCGACAGGGCCCGACAGGGCCCGACAGGGCCCGACAGAGCCCGACAGAGCCCGACAGGGCCCGACAGAGCCCGACAGAGCCCGACAGAGCCTACAGAGCCCGACAGGGCCCAGTAGAGCCCAGTAGAACCCGACAGAGCCCAGTAGAGCCCGACAGAGCCCGACAGAGCCCGACAGAGCCCGACAGAGCCCGACAGGGCCCGACAGAGCCCAACAGGGCCCAGTAGAGCCCGACAGAGCCCGACAGAGCCCGACAGAGCCCGACAGAGCCCGAAAGAGTCCGACAGGGCCCAGTAGAGCCCGACAGAGCCCGACAGAGCCCGACAGAGCCCGACAGAGCCCGACAGGGCCCAGTAGAGCCCGACAGAGCCCGAGAGGGCCCGACAGAGACCGACAGAGCCCGACAGAGCCCGACAGGGCCCGACAGAGCCCGACAGAGCCCTACAGAGCCCGACAGGGCCCGACAAGGCCCAGTAGAGCCCGACAGAGCCCGACAGAGCCCGACAGAACCCGACAGGGCCCAGTAGAGCCCGACAGAGCCCGACAGAGCCCGACAGAGCCAGACAGGGCCCGACAGGGCCCGACAGAGCCCGACAGGGCCCGACAGGGCCCGACAGGGCCCAGTAGAGCCCGACAGAGCCCGACAGAGCCCGACAGAACCCGACAGGGCCCAGTAGAGCCCGACAGAGCCCGACAGAGCCCGACAGAGCCCGACAGGGCCCGACAGAGCCCGACAGAGCCCGACAGAGCCCGACAGGGCCCAGTAGAGCCCGACAGAGCCCGACAGAGCCCAACACAGCCCGACAGGGCCCGACAGAGCCCGACAGAGCCCGACAGAGCCCAGTAGAGCCCGACAGAGCCCGACAGGGCCCGACAGAGCCCGACAGAGCCCAACAGAGCCCGACAGGGCCCAGTAGAGCCCGACAGTGCCCGACAGAGCCCGACAGGGCCCGACAGAGCCCGACAGAGCCTGACAGGGCCCGACAGGGCCCGACAGAGCCCGACAGGGCCCGACAGAGCCCGACAGAGCCCGACAGAGCCCGACAGGGCCCGACAGAGACCGACAGAGCCCGACAGGGCCCAGTAGAGCCCGACAGAGCCCGACAGAGCCCGACAGAGCCCGACAGAGCCCAGTAGATCCCGACAGAGCCCGACAGAGCCCGACAGAGCCCGACAGGGCCCGACAGAGCCCGACAGAGCCCAGTAGAGCCCGACAGAGCTTGACAGGGCCCAGTAGAGCCCGACAGAGCCCGACAAAGCCCAACAGAGCCCGACAGAGCCTGACAGGGCCCGACAGAGCCCGACAGAGCCCGACAGGGCCCGACAGAGCCCGACAGGGCCCGACAGAGACCGACAGAGCCCGACAGGGCCCAGTAGAGCCCGACAGAGCCCGACAGAGCCCGACAGAGCCCGACAGAGCCCGACAGAGCCCAGTAGAGCCCGACAGGGCCCGACAGAGCCCGACAGAGCCCGACAGAGCCCGACAGGGCCCAGTAGAGCCCGACAGAGCCCGACAGAGCCCGACAGAACCCGACAGGGCCCAGTAGAGCCCGACAGAGCCGGACAGAGCCCGACAGATCCCGACAGGGCCCAGTAGAGCCCGACAAAGCCCGACAGAGCCCAGTAGATCCCGACAGAGCCCGACAGAGCCCGACAGAGCCCGACAGGGCCCGACAGAGCCCGACAGAGCCCAGTAGAGCCCGACAGAGCCCGACAGGGCCCAGTAGAGCCCGACAGAGCCCGACAAAGCCCGACAGAGCCCGACAGAGCCTGACAGGGCCCGACAGAGCCCGACAGAGCCCGACAGGGCCCGACAGAGCCCGACAGGGCCCGACAGAGACCGACAGAGCCCGACAGGGCCCAGTAGAGCCCGACAGAGCCCGACAGAGCCCGACAGAGCCCGACAGAGCCCAGTAGAGCCCGACAGAGCCCGACAGAGTCCGACAGGGCCCGACAGAGCCCGACAGAGCCCGACAGAGCCCGATAGGGCCCGACAGGGCCCAGTAGAGCCCGACAGAGCCCGACAGAGCCCGACAGAGCCCAGTAGAGCCCAGTAGAGCCCGACAGAGCCCGACACAGCCCGACAGAGCCCGACAGAGCCCGACAGGGCCCGACAGAGCCCGACAGAGCCCGACAGGGCCCGACAGAGCCCGACAGAGCCCGACAGAGCCCGACAGGGCCCAGTAGAGCCCAGTAGAACCCGACAGAGCCCAGTAGAGCCCGACAGAGCCCGACAGAGCCCGACAGAGCCCGACAGAGCCCGACAGGGCCCGACAGGGCCCGACAGAGCCCGACAGAGGCCGACAGGGCCCGACAGAGCCCGACAGGGCCCAGTAGAGCCCGACAGAGCCCGACAAAGCCCGACAGAGCCCGACAGAGCCCAGTAGAGCCCGACAGAGCCCGACAGAGCCCGACAGAGCCCGACAGAGCCCGACAGAGCCCAGTAGAGCCCGACAGGGCCCGACAGAGCCCGACAGAGCCCGACAGAGCCCGACAGGGCCCAGTAGAGCCCGACAGAGCCCGACAGAGCCCGACAGAACCCGACAGGGCCCAGTAGAGCCCGACAGAGCCCGACAGAGCCCGACAGATCCCGACAGGGCCCAGTAGAGCCCGACAGAGCCCGACAGAGCCCGACAGGGCCCGACAGAGCCCGACAGAGCCCGACAGCGCCCGACAGGGCCCAGTAGAGCCCGACAGAGCGCGACAGAGCCCGACAGAGCCCGACAGGGCCCGACAGAGCCCGACAGAGCCCGACAGAGCCTGACAGGGCCCGACAGGGCCCAGTAGAGCCCGACAGAGCCCGACAGGGCCCGACAGAGCCCGACAGAGCCCGACAGAGCCCGACAGGGCCCAGTAGAGCCCGACAGAGCCCGACAGAGCCCGACAGAGCCCGACAGGGCCCGACAGAGCCCGACAGAGCCCGACAGGGCCCAGTAGAGCCCGACAGAGCCCGACAGAGCCCGACAGAGCCCGACAGGGCCCAGTAGAGCCCGACAGAGCCCGACAGGGCCCGACAGAGCCCGACAGAGCCCGACAGAGCCCGACAGGGCCCAGTAGAGCCCTACAGAGCCCGACAGAGCCCGACAGAGCCCGACAGAGCCCGACAGGGCCCGACAGAGCCCGACAGAGCCCGACAGGGCCCAGTAGAGCCCGACAGAGCCCGACAGAGCCCGACAGAGCCCAGTAGAGCCCGACAGAGCCCGACAGAGCCCGACAGAGCCCGACAGGGCCCGACAGAGCCCGACAGGGCCCGACAGGGCCCGACAGAGCCCGACAGAGCCCGACAGGGCCCGACAGGGCCCGACAGAGCCCGACAGGGCCCAGTAGAGCCCGACAGAGCCCGAGAGGGCCCGACAGAGACCGACAGAGCCCGACAGGGCCCGACAGGGCCCAGTAGAGCCCGACAGAGCCCGACAGAGCCCGACAGAACCCGACAGGGCCCAGTAGAGCCCGACAGAGCCCGACAGAGTCCGACAGAGCCCGACAGGGCCCGACAGGGCCCGACAGAGCCCGACAGGGCCCAGTAGAGCCCGACAGAGCCCGACAGAGCCAGACAGAACCCGACAGGGCCCAGTAGAGCCCGACAGAGCCCGACAGAGCCCGACAGAGCCCGACAGGGCCCGACAGAGCCCGACAGAGCCCGACAGAGCCCGACAGCGCCCGACAGGGCCCAGTAGAGCCCGACAGAGCCCGACAGAGCCCGACAGATCCCGACAGGGCCCAGTAGAGCCCGACAAAGCCCGACAGAGCCCAGTAGATCCCGACAGAGCCCGACAGAGCCCGACAGAGCCCGACAGGGCCCGACAGAGCCCGACAGAGCCCAGTAGAGCCCGACAGAGCCCGACAGGGCCCAGTAGAGCCCGACAGAGCCCGACAAAGCCCGACAGAGCCCGACAGAGCCTGACAGGGCCCGACAGAGCCCGACAGAGCCCGACAGGGCCCGACAGAGCCCGACAGGGCCCGACAGAGACCGACAGAGCCCGACAGGGCCCAGTAGAGCCCGACAGAGCCCGACAGAGCCCGACAGAGCCCAGTAGAGCCCGACAGAGCCCGACAGAGTCCGACAGGGCCCGACAGAGCCCGACAGAGCCCGACAGAGCCCGATAGGGCCCGACAGGGCCCAGTAGAGCCCGACAGAGCCCGACAGAGCCCGACAGAGCCCAGTAGAGCCCAGTAGAGCCCGACAGAGCCCGACACAGCCCGACAGAGCCCGACAGAGCCCGACAGGGCCCGACAGAGCCCGACAGAGCCCGACAGGGCCCGACAGAGCCCGACAGAGCCCGACAGATCCCGACAGGGCCCAGTAGAGCCCGACAGAGCCCGACAGAGCCCGACAGGGCCCGACAGAGCCCGACAGGGCCCGACAGGGCCCGACAGAGCCCGACAGAGCCCGACAGGGCCCGACAGAGCCCGACAGAGCCCGACAGAGCCCGACAGGGCCCAGTAGAGCCCAGTAGAAACCGACAGAGCCCAGTGGAGCCCGACAGAGCCCGACAGAGCCCGACAGAGCCCGACAGAGCCCGACAGGGCCCGACAGAGCCCGACAGAGGCCGACAGGGCCCGACAGAGCCCGACAGGGCCCAGTAGAGCCCGACAGAGCCCGACAAAGCCCGACAGAGCCCGACAGAGCCCAGTAGAGCCCGACAGAGCCCGACAGAGCCCGACAGGGCCCGACAGAGCCCGACAGAGCCCAGTAGAGCCCGACAGGGCCCGACAGAGCCCGACAGAGCCCGACAAAGCCCGACAGGGCCCAGTAGAGCCCGACAGAGCCCGACAGAGCCCGACAGAACCCGACAGGGCCCAGTAGAGCCCGACAGAGCCCGACAGAGCCCGACAGATCCCGACAGGGCCCAGTAGAGCCCGACAGAGCCGGACAGAGCCCGACAGGGCCCGACAGAGCCCGACAGAGCCCGACAGCGCCCGACAGGGCCCAGTAGAGCCCGACAGAGCGCGACAGAGCCCGACAGAGCCCGACAGGGCCCGACAGAGCCCGACAGAGCCCGACAGAGCCCGACAGGGCCCGACAGGGCCCAGTAGAGCCCGACAGAGCCCGACAGGGCCCGACAGAGCCCGACAGAGCCCGACAGAGCCCGACAGGGCCCAGTAGAGCCCGACAGAGCCCGACAGAGCCCGACAGGGCCCGACAGAGCCCGACAGAGCCCGACAGGGCCCGACAGAGCCCGACAGAGCCCGACAGGGCCCAGTAGAGCCCGACAGAGCCCGACAGAGCCCGACAGAGCCCGACAGGGCCCAGTAGAGCCCGACAGAGCCCGACAGCGCCCGACAGGGCCCAGTAGAGCCCGACAGAGCGCGACAGAGCCCGACAGAGCCCGACAGGGCCCGACAGAGCCCGACAGAGCCCGACAGAGCCCGACAGGGCCCAGTAGAGCCCGACAGAGCCCGACAGGGCCCGACAGAGCCCGACAGAGCCCGACAGAGCCCGACAGGGCCCAGTAGAGCCCGACAGAGCCCGACAGGGCCCGACAGAGCCCGACAGAGCCCGACAGAGCCCGACAGGGCCCAGTAGAGCCCGACAGAGCCCGACAGAGCCCGACAGAGCCCGACAGGGCCCGACAGAGCCCGACAGAGCCCGACAGGGCCCAGTAGAGCCCGACAGAGCCCGACAGAGCCCGACAGAGCCCGACAGAGCCCAGTAGAGCCCGACAGAGCCCGACAGAGCCCGACAGAGCCCGACAGGGCCCGACAGAGCCCGACAGGGCCCGACAGGGCCCGACAGAGCCCGACAGAGCCCGACAGAGCCCGACAGGGCCCGACAGAGCCCCACAGGGCCCAGTAGAGCCCGACAGAGCCCGAGAGGGCCCGACAGAGACCGACAGAGCCCGACAGGGCCCGACAGGGACCAGTAGAGCCCGACAGAGCCCGACAGAGCCCGACAGAACCCGACAGGGCCCAGTAGAGCCCGACAGAGCCCGACCGAGCCCGACAGAGCCCGACAGGGCCCGACAGGGCCCAGTAGAGCCCGACAGAGCCCGACAGAGCCCGACAGAGCCCGACAGGGCCCGACAGGGCCCAGTAGAGCCCGACAGAGCCCGACAGAGCCCGACAGAACCCGACAGGGCCCAGTAGAGCCCGACAGAGCCCGACAGAGCCCGACAGATCCCGACAGGGCCCAGTAGAACCCGACAGAGCCCGACAGAGCCCGACAGGGCCCGACAGAGCCCGACAGAGCCCGACAGCGCCCGACAGGGCCCAGTAGAGCCCGACAGAGCGCGACAGAGCCCGACAGAGCCCGACAGGGCCCGACAGAGCCCGACAGAGCCCGACAGAGCCTGACAGGGCCCGACAGGGCCCAGTAGAGCCCGACAGAGCCCGACAGGGCCCGACAGAGCCCGACAGAGCCCGACAGAGCCCGACAGGGCCCAGTAGAGCCCGACAGAGCCCGACAGAGCCCGACAGAGCCCGACAGGGCCCGACAGAGCCCGACAGAGCCCGACAGGGCCCAGTAGAGCCCGACAGAGCCCGACAGAGCCCGACAGAGCCCGACAGGGCCCAGTAGAGCCCGACAGAGCCCGACAGCGCCCGACAGGGCCCAGTAGAGCCGGACAGAGCGCGACAGAGCCCGACAGAGCCCGACAGGGCCCGACAGAGCCCGACAGAGCCCGACAGAGCCCGACAGGGCCCAGTAGAGCCCGACAGAGCCCGACAGGGCCCGACAGAGCCCGACAGAGCCCGACAGAGCCCGACAGGGCCCAGTAGAGCCCTACAGAGCCCGACAGAGCCCGACAGAGCCCGACAGGGCCCGACAGAGCCCGACAGAGCCCGACAGGGCCCAGTAGAGCCCGACAGAGCCCGACAGAGCCCGACAGAGCCCAGTAGAGCCCGACAGAGCCCGACAGAGCCCGACAGAGCCCGACAGGGCCCGACAGAGCCCGACAGGGCCCGACAGGGCCCGACAGAGCCCGACAGAGCCCGACAGGGCCCGACAGGGCCCGACAGAGCCCGACAGGGCCCAGTAGAGCCCGACAGAGCCCGAGAGGGCCCGACAGAGACCGACAGAGCCCGACAGGGCCCGACAGGGCCCAGTAGAGCCCGACAGAGCCCGACAGAGCCCGACAGAACCCGACAGGGCCCAGTAGAGCCCGACAGAGCCCGACAGAGTCCGACAGAGCCCGACAGGGCCCGACAGGGCCCGACAGAGCCCGACAGGGCCCAGTAGAGCCCGACAGAGCCCGACAGAGCCAGACAGAACCCGACAGGGCCCAGTAGAGCCCGACAGAGCCCGACAGAGCCCGACAGAGCCCGACAGGGCCCGACAGAGCCCGACAGAGCCCGACAGAGCCCGACAGCGCCCGACAGGGCCCAGTAGAGCCCGACAGAGCCCGACAGAGCCCGACAGATCCCGACAGGGCCCAGTAGAGCCCGACAAAGCCCGACAGAGCCCAGTAGATCCCGACAGAGCCCGACAGAGCCCGACAGAGCCCGACAGGGCCCGACAGAGCCCGACAGAGCCCAGTAGAGCCCGACAGAGCCCGACAGGGCCCAGTAGAGCCCGACAGAGCCCGACAAAGCCCGACAGAGCCCGACAGAGCCTGACAGGGCCCGACAGAGCCCGACAGAGCCCGACAGGGCCCGACAGAGCCCGACAGGGCCCGACAGAGACCGACAGAGCCCGACAGGGCCCAGTAGAGCCCGACAGAGCCCGACAGAGCCCGACAGAGCCCGACAGAGCCCAGTAGAGCCCGACAGAGCCCGACAGAGTCCGACAGGGCCCGACAGAGCCCGACAGAGCCCGACAGAGCCCGATAGGGCCCGACAGGGCCCAGTAGAGCCCGACAGAGCCCGACAGAGCCCGACAGAGCCCAGTAGAGCCCAGTAGAGCCCGACAGAGCCCGACACAGCCCGACAGAGCCCGACAGAGCCCGACAGGGCCCGACAGAGCCCGACAGAGCCCGACAGGGCCCGACAGAGCCCGACAGAGCCCGACAGATCCCGACAGGGCCCAGTAGAGCCCGACAGAGCCCGACAGAGCCCGACAGGGCCCGACAGAGCCCGACAGGGCCCGACAGGGCCCGACAGAGCCCGACAGAGCCCGACAGGGCCCGACAGAGCCCGACAGAGCACGACAGGGCCCAGTAGAGCCCAGTAGAAACCGACAGAGCCCAGTAGAGCCCGACAGAGCCCGACAGAGCCCGACAGAGCCCGACAGAGCCCGACAGGGCCCGACAGAGCCCGACAGAGGCCGACAGGGCCCGACAGAGCCCGACAGGGCCCAGTAGAGCCCGACAGAGCCCGACAAAGCCCGACAGAGCCCGACAGAGCCCAGTAGAGCCCGACAGAGCCCGACAGAGCCCGACAGGGCCCGACAGAGCCCGACAGAGCCCAGTAGAGCCCGACAGGGCCCGACAGAGCCCGACAGAGCCCGACAGAGCCCGACAGGGCCCAGTAGAGCCCGACAGAGCCCGACAGAGCCCGACAGAACCCGACAGGGCCCAGTAGAGCCCGACAGAGCCCGACAGAGCCCGACAGATCCCGACAGGGCCCAGTAGAGCCCGACAGAGCCGGACAGAGCCCGACAGGGCCCGACAGAGCCCGACAGAGCCCGACAGCGCCCGACAGGGCCCAGTAGAGCCCGACAGAGCGCGACAGAGCCCGACAGAGCCCGACAGAGCCCGACAGAGCCCGACAGAGCCCGACAGAGCCCGACAGGGCCCGACAGGGCCCAGTAGAGCCCGACAGAGCCCGACAGGGCCCGACAGAGCCCGACAGAGCCCGACAGAGCCCGACAGGGCCCAGTAGAGCCCGACAGAGCCCGACAGAGCCCGACAGGGCCCGACAGAGCCCGACAGAGCCCGACAGGGCCCGACAGAGCCCGACAGAGCCCGACAGGGCCCAGTAGAGCCCGACAGAGCCCAACAGAGCCCGACAGAGCCCGACAGGGCCCAGTAGAGCCCGACAGAGCCCGACAGCGCCCGACAGGGCCCAGTAGAGCCCGACAGAGCGCGACAGAGCCCGACAGAGCCCGACAGGGCCCGACAGAGCCCGACAGAGCCCGACAGAGCCCGACAGGGCCCAGTAGAGCCCGACAGAGCCCGACAGGGCCCGACAGAGCCCGACAGAGCCCGACAGAGCCCGACAGGGCCCAGTAGAGCCCGACAGAGCCCGACAGGGCCCGACAGAGCCCGACAGAGCCCGACAGAGCCCGACAGGGCCCAGTAGAGCCCGACAGAGCCCGACAGAGCCCGACAGAGCCCGACAGGGCCCGACAGAGCCCGACAGAGCCCGACAGGGCCCAGTAGAGCCCGACAGAGCCCGACAGAGCCCGACAGAGCCCGACAGAGCCCAGTAGAGCCCGACAGAGCCCGACAGAGCCCGACAGAGCCCGACAGGGCCCGACAGAGCCCGACAGGGCCCGACAGGGCCCGACAGAGCCCGACAGAGCCCGACAGAGCCCGACAGGGCCCGACAGAGCCCCACAGGGCCCAGTAGAGCCCGACAGAGCCCGAGAGGGCCCGACAGAGACCGACAGAGCCCGACAGGGCCCGACAGGGACCAGTAGAGCCCGACAGAGCCCGACAGAGCCCGACAGAACCCGACAGGGCCCAGTAGAGCCCGACAGAGCCCGACCGAGCCCGACAGAGCCCGACAGGGCCCGACAGGGCTCGACAGAGCCCGACAGGGCCCAGTAGAGCCCGACAGAGCCCGACAGATCCAGACAGAACCCGACAGGGCCCAGTAGAGCCCGACAGAGCCCGACAGAGCCCGACAGAGCCCGACAGGGCCCGACAGAGCCCGACAGAGCCCGACAGAGCCCGACAGCGCCCGACAGGGCCCAGTAGAGCCCGACAGAGCCCAACAGAGCCCGACAGATCCCGACAGGGCCCAGTAGAGCCCGACAAAGCCCGACAGAGCCCAGTAGATCCCGACAGAGCCCGACAGAGCCCGACAGAGCCCGACAGGGCCCGACAGAGCCCGACAGAGCCCAGTAGAGCCCGACAGAGCCCGACAGGGCCCAGTAGAGCCCGACAGAGCCCGACAGAGCCCGACAGAGCCCGACAGGGCCCGACAGAGCCCGACAGAGCCCGACAGGGCCCAGTAGAGCCCGACAGAGCCCGACAGAGCCCGACAGAGCCCGACAGAGCCCAGTAGAGCCCGACAGAGCCCGACAGAGCCCGACAGAGCCCGACAGGGCCCGACAGAGCCCGACAGGGCCCGACAGGGCCCGACAGAGCCCGACAGAGCCCGACAGGGCCCGACAGGGCCCGACAGAGCCCGACAGGGCCCAGTAGAGCCCGACAGAGCCCGAGAGGGCCCGACAGAGACCGACAGAGCCCGACAGGGCCCGACAGGGCCCAGTAGAGCCCGACAGAGCCCGACAGAGCCCGACAGAACCCGACAGGGCCCAGTAGAGCCCGACAGAGCCCGACAGAGCCCGACAGAGCCCGACAGGGCCCGACAGGGCCCGACAGAGCCCGACAGGGCCCAGTAGAGCCCGACAGAGCCCGACAGAGCCAGACAGAACCCGACAGGGCCCAGTAGAGCCCGACAGAGCCCGACAGAGCCCGACAGAGCCCGACAGGGCCCGACAGAGCCCGACAGAGCCCGACAGAGCCCGACAGCGCCCGACAGGGCCCAGTAGAGCCCGACAGAGCCCGACAGAGCCCGACAGATCCCGACAGGGCCCAGTAGAGCCCGACAAAGCCCGACAGAGCCCAGTAGATCCCGACAGAGCTCGACAGAGCCCGACAGAGCCCGACAGGGCGCGACAGAGCCCGACAGAGCCCAGTAGAGCCCGACAGAGCCCGACAGGGCCCAGTAGAGCCCGACAGAGCCCGACAAAGCCCGACAGAGCCCGACAGAGCCTGACAGGGCCCGACAGAGCCCGACAGAGCCCGACAGGGCCCGACAGAGCCCGACAGGGCCCGACAGAGCCCGACAGGGCCCGACAGAGACCGACAGAGCCCGACAGGGCCCAGTAGAGCCCGACAGAGCCCGACAGAGCCCGACAGAGCCCGACAGAGCCCAGTAGAGCCCGACAGATCCCGACAGAGTCCGACAGGGCCCGACAGAGCCCGACAGAGCCCGACAGAGCCCGATAGGGCCCGACAGGGCCCAGTAGAGCCCGACAGAGCCCGACAGAGCCCGACAGAGCCCAGTAGAGCCCAGTAGAGCCCGACAGAGCCCGACACAGCCCGACAGAGCCCGACAGAGACCGACAGGGCCCGACAGAGCCCGACAGAGCCCGACAGGGCCCGACAGAGCCCGACAGAGCCTGACAGATCCCGACAGGGCCCAGTAGAGCCCGACAGAGCCCGACAGAGCCCGACAGGGCCCGACAGAGCCCGACAGGGCCCGACAGGGCCCGACAGAGCCCGACAGAGCCCGACAGGGCCCGACAGAGCCCGACAGAGCCCGACAGAGCCCGACAGGGCCCAGTAGAGCCCAGTAGAACCCGACAGAGCCCAGTAGAGCCCGACAGAGCCCGACAGAGCCCAGTAGAGCCCGACAGAGCCCGACAGGGCCCGACAGAGCCCGACAGAGGCCGACAGGGCCCGACAGAGCCCGACAGGGCCCAGTAGAGCCCGACAGAGCCCGACAAAGCCCGACAGAGCCCGACAGAGCCCAGTAGAGCCCGACAGAGCCCGACAGAGCCCGACAGGGCCCGACAGAGCCCGACAGAGCCCAGTAGAGCCCGACAGGGCCCGACAGAGCCCGACAGAGCCCGACAGAGCCCGACAGGGCCCAGTAGAGCCCGACAGAGCCCGACAGAGCCCGACAGAACCCGACAGGGCCCAGTAGAGCCCGACAGAGCCCGACAGAGCCCGACAGATCCCGACAGGGCCCAGTAGAGCCCGACAGAGCCCGACAGAGCCCGACAGGGCCCGACAGAGCCCGACAGAGCCCGACAGCGCCCGACAGGGCCCAGTAGAGCCCGACAGAGCGCGACAGAGCCCGACAGAGCCCGACAGGGCCCGACAGAGCCCGACAGAGCCCGACAGAGCCCGACAGGGCCCGACAGGGCCCAGTAGAGCCCGACAGAGCCCGACAGGGCCCGACAGAGCCCGACAGAGCCCGACAGAGCCCGACAGGGCCCAGTAGAGCCCGACAGAGCCCGACAGAGCCCGACAGAGCCCGACAGGGCCCGACAGAGCCCGACAGAGCCCGACAGGGCCCGACAGAGCCCGACAGAGCCCGACAGGGCCCAGTAGAGCCCGACAGAGCCCGACAGAGCCCGACAGAGCCCGACAGGGCCCAGTAGAGCCCGACAGAGCCCGACAGCGCCCGACAGGGCCCAGTAGAGCCCGACAGAGCGCGACAGAGCCCGACAGAGCCCGACAGGGCCCGACAGAGCCCGACAGAGCCCGACAGAGCCCGACAGGGCCCAGTAGAGCCCGACAGAGCCCGACAGGGCCCGACAGAGCCCGACAGAGCCCGACAGAGCCCGACAGGGCCCAGTAGAGCCCGACAGAGCCCGACAGGGCCCGACAGAGCCCGACAGAGCCCGACAGAGCCCGACAGGGCCCAGTAGAGCCCGACAGAGCCCGACAGAGCCCGACAGAGCCCGACAGGGCCCGACAGAGCCCGACAGAGCCCGACAGGGCCCAGTAGAGCCCGACAGAGCCCGACAGAGCCCGACAGAGCCCAGTAGAGCCCGACAGAGCCCGACAGAGCCCGACAGAGCCCGACAGGGCCCGACAGAGCCCGACAGGGCCCGACAGGGCCCGACAGAGCCCGACAGAGCCCGACAGGGCCCGACAGGGCCCGACAGAGCCCGACAGGGCCCAGTAGAGCCCGACAGAGCCCGAGAGGGCCCGACAGAGACCGACAGAGCCCGACAGGGCCCGACAGGGCCCAGTAGAGCCCGACAGAGCCCGACAGAGCCCGACAGAACCCGACAGGGCCCAGTAGAGCCCGACAGAGCCCGACAGAGCCCGACAGAGCCCGACAGGGCCCGACAGGGCCCGACAGAGCCCGACAGGGCCCAGTAGAGCCCGACAGAGCCCGACAGAGCCAGACAGAACCCGACAGGGCCCAGTAGAGCCCGACAGAGCCCGACAGAGCCCGACAGAGCCCGACAGGGCCCGACAGAGCCCGACAGAGCCCGACAGAGCCCGACAGCGCCCGACAGGGCCCAGTAGAGCCCGACAGAGCCCGACAGAGCCCGACAGATCCCGACAGGGCCCAGTAGAGCCCGACAAAGCCCGACAGAGCCCAGTAGATCCCGACAGAGCCCGACAGAGCCCGACAGAGCCCGACAGGGCCCGACAGAGCCCGACAGAGCCCAGTAGAGCCCGACAGAGCCCGACAGGGCCCAGTAGAGCCCGACAGAGCCCGACAGAGCCCGACAGAGCCCGACAGGGCCCGACAGAGCCCGACAGAGCCCGACAGGGCCCAGTAGAGCCCGACAGAGCCCGACAGAGCCCGACAGAGCCCGACAGAGCCCAGTAGAGCCCGACAGAGCCCGACAGAGCCCGACAGAGCCCGACAGGGCCCGACAGAGCCCGACAGGGCCCGACAGGGCCCGACAGAGCCCGACAGAGCCCGACAGGGCCCGACAGGGCCCGACAGAGCCCGACAGGGCCCAGTAGAGCCCGACAGAGCCCGAGAGGGCCCGACAGAGACCGACAGAGCCCGACAGGGCCCGACAGGGCCCAGTAGAGCCCGACAGAGCCCGACAGAGCCCGACAGAACCCGACAGGGCCCAGTAGAGCCCGACAGAGCCCGACAGAGCCCGACAGAGCCCGACAGGGCCCGACAGGGCCCGACAGAGCCCGACAGGGCCCAGTAGAGCCCGACAGAGCCCGACAGAGCCAGACAGAACCCGACAGGGCCCAGTAGAGCCCGACAGAGCCCGACAGAGCCCGACAGAGCCCGACAGGGCCCGACAGAGCCCGACAGAGCCCGACAGAGCCCGACAGCGCCCGACAGGGCCCAGTAGAGCCCGACAGAGCCCGACAGAGCCCGACAGATCCCGACAGGGCCCAGTAGAGCCCGACAAAGCCCGACAGAGCCCAGTAGATCCCGACAGAGCCCGACAGAGCCCGACAGAGCCCGACAGGGCCCGACAGAGCCCGACAGAGCCCAGTAGAGCCCGACAGAGCCCGACAGGGCCCAGTAGAGCCCGACAGAGCCCGACAAAGCCCGACAGAGCCCGACAGAGCCTGACAGGGCCCGACAGAGCCCGACAGAGCCCGACAGGGCCCGACAGAGCCCGACAGGGCCCGACAGAGCCCGACAGGGCCCGACAGAGACCGACAGAGCCCGACAGGGCCCAGTAGAGCCCGACAGAGCCCGACAGAGCCCGACAGAGCCCGACAGAGCCCAGTAGAGCCCGACAGATCCCGACAGAGTCCGACAGGGCCCGACAGAGCCCGACAGAGCCCGACAGAGCCCGATAGGGCCCGACAGGGCCCAGTAGAGCCCGACAGAGCCCGACAGAGCCCGACAGAGCCCAGTAGAGCCCAGTAGAGCCCGACAGAGCCCGACACAGCCCGACAGAGCCCGACAGAGCCCGACAGGGCCCGACAGGGCCCGACAGAGCCCGACAGGGCCCGACAGAGCCCGACAGAGCCCGACAGATCCCGACAGGGCCCAGTAGAGCCCGACAGAGCCCGACAGAGCCCGACAGGGCCCGACAGAGCCCGACAGGGCCCGACAGGGCCCGACAGAGCCCGACAGAGCCCGACAGGGCCCGACAGAGCCCTACAGAGCCCGACAGAGCCCGACAGGGCCCAGTAGAGCCCAGTAGAACCCGACAGAGCCCAGTAGAGCCCGACAGAGCCCGACAGAGCCCGACAGAGCCCGACAGAGCCCGACAGGGCCCGACAGAGCCCGACAGAGGCCGACAGGGCCCGACAGAGCCCGACAGGGCCCAGTAGAGCCCGACAGAGCCCGACAAAGCCCGACAGAGCCCGACAGAGCCCAGTAGAGCCCGACAGAGCCCGACAGAGCCCGACAGGGCCCGACAGAGCCCGACAGAGCCCAGTAGAGCCCGACAGGGCCCGACAGAGCCCGACAGAGCCCGACAGAGCCCGACAGGGCCCAGTAGAGCCCGACAGAGCCTGACAGAGCCCGACAGAACCCGACAGGGCCCAGTAGAGCCCGACAGAGCCCGACAGAGCCCGACAGATCCCGACAGGGCCCAGTAGAGCCCGACAGAGCCCGACAGAGCCCGACAGGGCCCGACAGAGCCCGACAGAGCCCGACAGCGCCCGACAGGGCCCAGTAGAGCCCGACAGAGCGCGACAGAGCCCGACAGAGCCCGACAGGGCCCGACAGAGCCCGACAGAGCCCGACAGAGCCCGACAGGGCCCGACAGGGCCCAGTAGAGCCCGACAGAGCCCGACAGGGCCCGACAGAGCCCGACAGAGCCCGACAGAGCCCGACAGGGCCCAGTAGAGCCCGACAGAGCCCGACAGAGCCCGACAGGGCCCGACAGAGCCCGACAGAGCCCGACAGGGCCCGACAGAGCCCGACAGAGCCCGACAGGGCCCAGTAGAGCCCGACAGAGCCCGACAGAGCCCGACAGAGCCCGACAGGGCCCAGTAGAGCCCGACAGAGCCCGACAGCGCCCGACAGGGCCCAGTAGAGCCCGACAGAGCGCGACAGAGCCCGACAGAGCCCGACAGGGCCCGACAGAGCCCGACAGAGCCCGACAGAGCCCGACAGGGCCCGACAGGGCCCAGTAGAGCCCGACAGAGCCCGACAGGGCCCGACAGAGCCCGACAGAGCCCGACAGAGCCCGACAGGGCCCAGTAGAGCCCGACAGAGCCCGACAGAGCCCGACAGAGCCCGACAGGGCCCGACAGAGCCCGACAGAGCCCGACAGGGCCCGACAGAGCCCGACAGAGCCCGACAGGGCCCAGTAGAGCCCGACAGAGCCCGACAGAGCCCGACAGAGCCCGACAGGGCCCAGTAGAGCCCGACAGAGCCCGACAGCGCCCGACAGGGCCCAGTAGAGCCCGACAGAGCGCGACAGAGCCCGACAGAGCCCGACAGGGCCCGACAGAGCCCGACAGAGCCCGACAGAGCCCGACAGGGCCCAGTAGAGCCCGACAGAGCCCGACAGGGCCCGACAGAGCCCGACAGAGCCCGACAGAGCCCGACAGGGCCCAGTAGAGCCCGACAGAGCCCGACAGGGCCCGACAGAGCCCGACAGAGCCCGACAGAGCCCGACAGGGCCCAGTAGAGCCCGACAGAGCCCGACAGAGCCCGACAGAGCCCGACAGGGCCCGACAGAGCCCGACAGAGCCCGACAGGGCCCAGTAGAGCCCGACAGAGCCCGACAGAGCCCGACAGAGCCCAGTAGAGCCCGACAGAGCCCGACAGAGCCCGACAGAGCCCGACAGGGCCCGACAGAGCCCGACAGGGCCCGACAGGGCCCGACAGAGCCCGACAGAGCCCGACAGGGCCCGACAGGGCCCGACAGAGCCCGACAGGGCCCAGTAGAGCCCGACAGAGCCCGAGAGGGCCCGACAGAGACCGACAGAGCCCGACAGGGCCCGACAGGGCCCAGTAGAGCCCGACAGAGCCCGACAGAGCCCGACAGAACCCGACAGGGCCCAGTAGAGCCCGACAGAGCCCGACAGAGCCCGACAGAGCCCGACAGGGCCCGACAGGGCCCGACAGAGCCCGACAGGGCCCAGTAGAGCCCGACAGAGCCCGACAGAGCCAGACAGAACCCGACAGGGCCCAGTAGAGCCCGACAGAGCCCGACAGAGCCCGACAGAGCCCGACAGGGCCCGACAGAGCCCGACAGAGCCCGACAGAGCCCGACAGCGCCCGACAGGGCCCAGTAGAGCCCGACAGAGCCCGACAGAGCCCGACAGATCCCGACAGGGCCCAGTAGAGCCCGACAAAGCCCGACAGAGCCCAGTAGATCCCGACAGAGCCCGACAGAGCCCGACAGAGCCCGACAGGGCCCGACAGAGCCCGACAGAGCCCAGTAGAGCCCGACAGAGCCCGACAGGGCCCAGTAGAGCCCGACAGAGCCCGACAGAGCCCGACAGAGCCCGACAGGGCCCGACAGAGCCCGACAGAGCCCGACAGGGCCCAGTAGAGCCCGACAGAGCCCGACAGAGCCCGACAGAGCCCGACAGAGCCCAGTAGAGCCCGACAGAGCCCGACAGAGCCCGACAGAGCCCGACAGGGCCCGACAGAGCCCGACAGGGCCCGACAGGGCCCGACAGAGCCCGACAGAGCCCGACAGGGCCCGACAGGGCCCGACAGAGCCCGACAGGGCCCAGTAGAGCCCGACAGAGCCCGAGAGGGCCCGACAGAGACCGACAGAGCCCGACAGGGCCCGACAGGGCCCAGTAGAGCCCGACAGAGCCCGACAGAGCCCGACAGAACCCGACAGGGCCCAGTAGAGCCCGACAGAGCCCGACAGAGCCCGACAGAGCCCGACAGGGCCCGACAGGGCCCGACAGAGCCCGACAGGGCCCAGTAGAGCCCGACAGAGCCCGACAGAGCCAGACAGAACCCGACAGGGCCCAGTAGAGCCCGACAGAGCCCGACAGAGCCCGACAGAGCCCGACAGGGCCCGACAGAGCCCGACAGAGCCCGACAGAGCCCGACAGCGCCCGACAGGGCCCAGTAGAGCCCGACAGAGCCCGACAGAGCCCGACAGATCCCGACAGGGCCCAGTAGAGCCCGACAAAGCCCGACAGAGCCCAGTAGATCCCGACAGAGCCCGACAGAGCCCGACAGAGCCCGACAGGGCCCGACAGAGCCCGACAGAGCCCAGTAGAGCCCGACAGAGCCCGACAGGGCCCAGTAGAGCCCGACAGAGCCCGACAAAGCCCGACAGAGCCCGACAGAGCCTGACAGGGCCCGACAGAGCCCGACAGAGCCCGACAGGGCCCGACAGAGCCCGACAGGGCCCGACAGAGCCCGACAGGGCCCGACAGAGACCGACAGAGCCCGACAGGGCCCAGTAGAGCCCGACAGAGCCCGACAGAGCCCGACAGAGCCCGACAGAGCCCAGTAGAGCCCGACAGATCCCGACAGAGTCCGACAGGGCCCGACAGAGCCCGACAGAGCCCGACAGAGCCCGATAGGGCCCGACAGGGCCCAGTAGAGCCCGACAGAGCCCGACAGAGCCCGACAGAGCCCAGTAGAGCCCAGTAGAGCCCGACAGAGCCCGACACAGCCCGACAGAGCCCGACAGAGCCCGACAGGGCCCGACAGGGCCCGACAGAGCCCGACAGGGCCCGACAGAGCCCGACAGAGCCCGACAGATCCCGACAGGGCCCAGTAGAGCCCGACAGAGCCCGACAGAGCCCGACAGGGCCCGACAGAGCCCGACAGGGCCCGACAGGGCCCGACAGAGCCCGACAGAGCCCGACAGGGCCCGACAGAGCCCTACAGAGCCCGACAGAGCCCGACAGGGCCCAGTAGAGCCCAGTAGAACCCGACAGAGCCCAGTAGAGCCCGACAGAGCCCGACAGAGCCCGACAGAGCCCGACAGAGCCCGACAGGGCCCGACAGAGCCCGACAGAGGCCGACAGGGCCCGACAGAGCCCGACAGGGCCCAGTAGAGCCCGACAGAGCCCGACAAAGCCCGACAGAGCCCGACAGAGCCCAGTAGAGCCCGACAGAGCCCGACAGAGCCCGACAGGGCCCGACAGAGCCCGACAGAGCCCAGTAGAGCCCGACAGGGCCCGACAGAGCCCGACAGAGCCCGACAGAGCCCGACAGGGCCCAGTAGAGCCCGACAGAGCCTGACAGAGCCCGACAGAACCCGACAGGGCCCAGTAGAGCCCGACAGAGCCCGACAGAGCCCGACAGATCCCGACAGGGCCCAGTAGAGCCCGACAGAGCCCGACAGAGCCCGACAGGGCCCGACAGAGCCCGACAGAGCCCGACAGCGCCCGACAGGGCCCAGTAGAGCCCGACAGAGCGCGACAGAGCCCGACAGAGCCCGACAGGGCCCGACAGAGCCCGACAGAGCCCGACAGAGCCCGACAGGGCCCGACAGGGCCCAGTAGAGCCCGACAGAGCCCGACAGGGCCCGACAGAGCCCGACAGAGCCCGACAGAGCCCGACAGGGCCCAGTAGAGCCCGACAGAGCCCGACAGAGCCCGACAGGGCCCGACAGAGCCCGACAGAGCCCGACAGGGCCCGACAGAGCCCGACAGAGCCCGACAGGGCCCAGTAGAGCCCGACAGAGCCCGACAGAGCCCGACAGAGCCCGACAGGGCCCAGTAGAGCCCGACAGAGCCCGACAGCGCCCGACAGGGCCCAGTAGAGCCCGACAGAGCGCGACAGAGCCCGACAGAGCCCGACAGGGCCCGACAGAGCCCGACAGAGCCCGACAGAGCCCGACAGGGCCCAGTAGAGCCCGACAGAGCCCGACAGGGCCCGACAGAGCCCGACAGAGCCCGACAGAGCCCGACAGGGCCCAGTAGAGCCCGACAGAGCCCGACAGAGCCCGACAGAGCCCGACAGGGCCCGACAGAGCCCGACAGAGCCCGACAGGGCCCAGTAGAGCCCGACAGAGCCCGACAGAGCCCGACAGAGCCCGACAGAGCCCAGTAGAGCCCGACAGAGCCCGACAGGGCCCGACAGAGCCCGACAGGGCCCGACAGGGCCCGACAGAGCCCGACAGAGCCCGACAGGGCCCGACAGGGCCCGACAGAGCCCGACAGGGCCCAGTAGAGCCCGACAGAGCCCGAGAGGGCCCGACAGAGACCGACAGAGCCCGACAGGGCCCGACAGGGCCCAGTAGAGCCCGACAGAGCCCGACAGAGCCCGACAGAACCCGACAGGGCCCAGTAGAGCCCGACAGAGCCCGACAGAGCCCGACAGAGCCCGACAGGGCCCGACAGGGCCCGACAGAGCCCGACAGGGCCCAGTAGAGCCCGACAGAGCCCGACAGAGCCAGACAGAACCCGACAGGGCCCAGTAGAGCCCGACAGAGCCCGACAGAGCCCGACAGAGCCCGACAGGGCCCGACAGAGCCCGACAGAGCCCGACAGAGCCCGACAGCGCCCGACAGGGCCCAGCAGAGCCCTACAGAGCCCGACAGAGCCCGACAGATCCCGACAGGGCCCAGTAGAGCCCGACAAAGCCCGACAGAGCCCAGTAGATCCCGACAGAGCCCGACAGAGCCCGACAGAGCCCGACAGGGCCCGACAGAGCCCGACAGAGCCCAGTAGAGCCCGACAGAGCCCGACAGGGCCCAGTAGAGCCCGACAGAGCCCGACAAAGCCCGACAGAGCCCGACAGAGCCCGACAGGGCCCGACAGAGCCCGACAGAGCCCGACAGGGCCCGACAGAGCCCGACAGGGCCCGACAGAGACCGACAGAGCCCGACAGGGCCCAGTAGAGCCCGACAGAGCCCGACAGAGCCCGACAGAGCCCGACAGAGCCCAGTAGAGCCCGACAGAGCCCGACAGAGTCCGACAGGGCCCGACAGAGCCCGACAGAGCCCGACAGAGGCCGACAGGGCCCGACAGAGCCCGACAGGGCCCAGTAGAGCCCGACAGAGCCCGACAGAGCCCGACAGAGCCCAGTAGAGCCCAGTAGAGCCCGACAGAGCCCGACACAGCCCGACAGAGCCCGACAGAGCCCGACAGGGCCCGACAGAGCCCGACAGAGCCCGACAGGGCCCGACAGAGCCCGACAGAGCCCGACAGATCCCGACAGGGCCCAGTAGAGCCCGACAGAGCCCGACAGAGCCCGACAGGGCCCGACAGAGCCCGACAGGGCCCGACAGGGCCCGACAGAGCCCGACAGAGCCCGACAGGGCCCGACAGAGCCCGACAGAGCCCGACAGAGCCCGACAGGGCCCAGTAGAGCCCAGTAGAACCCGACAGAGCCCAGTAGAGCCCGACAGAGCCCGACAGAGCCCGACAGAGCCCGACAGGGCCCGACAGAGCCCGACAGAGGCCGACAGGGCCCGACAGAGCCCGACAGGGCCCAGTAGAGCCCGACAGAGCCCGACAAAGCCCGACAGAGCCCGACAGAGCCCAGTAGAGCCCGACAGAGCCCGACAGAGCCCGACAGGGCCCGACAGAGCCCGACAGAGCCCAGTAGAGCCCGACAGGGCCCGACAGAGCCCGACAGAGCCCGACAGAGCCCGACAGGGCCCAGTAGAGCCCGACAGAGCCCGACAGAGCCCGACAGAACCCGACAGGGCCCAGTAGAGCCCGACAGAGCCCGACAGAGCCCGACAGATCCCGACAGGGCCCAGTAGAGCCCGACAGAGCCCGACAAAGCCCGACAGGGCCCGACAGAGCCCGACAGATCCCGACAGGGCCCAGTAGAGCCCGACAGAGCCCGACAAAGCCCGACAGGGCCCGACAGAGCCCGACAGATCCCGACAGGGCCCAGTAGAGCCCGACAGAGCGCGACAGAGCCCGACAGAGCCCGACAGGGCCCGACAGAGCCCGACAGAGCCCGACAGAGCCCGACAGGGCCCGACAGGGCCCAGTAGAGCCCGACAGAGCCCGACAGAGCCCGACAGAGCCCGACAGGGCCCAGTAGAGCCCGACAGAGCCCGACAGCGCCCGACAGGGCCCAGTAGAGCCCGACAGAGCGCGACAGAGCCCGACAGAGCCCGACAGGGCCCGACAGAGCCCGACAGAGCCCGACAGAGCCCGACAGGGCCCAGTAGAGCCCGACAGAGCCCGACAGGGCCCGACAGAGCCCGACAGAGCCCGACAGAGCCCGACAGGGCCCAGTAGAGCCCGACAGAGCCCGACAGAGCCCGACAGGGCCCGACAGAGCCCGACAGAGCCCGACAGGGCCCAGTAGAGCCCGACAGAGCCCGACAGAGCCCGACAGGGCCCGACAGAGCCCGACAGGGCCCGACAGAGCCCGACAGGGCCCAGTAGAGCCCGACAGAGCCCGACAGAGCCCGACAGAGCCCGACAGAGTCCGACAGGGCCCAGTAGAGCCCGACAGAGCCCGACAGAGCCCGACAGAGCCCGACAGGGCCCGACAGGGCCCGACAGAACCCGACAGAGCCAGACAGGGCCCGACAGGGCCCAGTAGAGCCCGACAGAGCCCGACAGAGCCCGACAGAGCCCGACAGGGCCCGACAGAGCCCGACAGAGCCCGACAGGGCCCAGTAGAGCCCGACAGAGCCCGACAGAGCCCGACAGAGCCCGACAGAGCCCAGTAGAGCCCGACAGAGCCCGACAGGGCCCGACAGAGCCCGACAGGGCCCGACAGGGCCCGACAGAGCCCGACAGAGCCCGACAGGGCCCGACAGGGCCCGACAGAGCCCGACAGGGCCCAGTAGAGCCCGACAGAGCCCGAGAGGGCCCGACAGAGACCGACAGAGCCCGACAGGGCCCGACAGGGCCCAGTAGAGCCCGACAGAGCCCGACAGAGCCCGACAGAACCCGACAGGGCCCAGTAGAGCCCGACAGAGCCCGACAGAGCCCGACAGAGCCCGACAGGGCCCGACAGGGCCCGACAGAGCCCGACAGGGCCCAGTAGAGCCCGACAGAGCCCGACAGAGCCAGACAGAACCCGACAGGGCCCAGTAGAGCCCGACAGAGCCCGACAGAGCCCGACAGAGCCCGACAGGGCCCGACAGAGCCCGACAGAGCCCGACAGAGCCCGACAGCGCCCGACAGGGCCCAGTAGAGCCCGACAGAGCCCGACAGAGCCCGACAGATCCCGACAGGGCCCAGTAGAGCCCGACAAAGCCCGACAGAGCCCAGTAGATCCCGACAGAGCCCGACAGAGCCCGACAGAGCCCGACAGGGCCCGACAGAGCCCGACAGAGCCCAGTAGAGCCCGACAGAGCCCGACAGGGCCCAGTAGAGCCCGACAGAGCCCGACAAAGCCCGACAGAGCCCGACAGAGCCCGACAGGGCCCGACAGAGCCCGACAGAGCCCGACAGGGCCCGACAGAGCCCGACAGGGCCCGACAGAGACCGACAGAGCCCGACAGGGCCCAGTAGAGCCCGACAGAGCCCGACAGAGCCCGACAGAGCCCGACAGAGCCCAGTAGAGCCCGACAGAGCCCGACAGAGTCCGACAGGGCCCGACAGAGCCCGACAGAGCCCGACAGAGGCCGACAGGGCCCGACAGAGCCCGACAGGGCCCAGTAGAGCCCGACAGAGCCCGACAGAGCCCGACAGAGCCCAGTAGAGCCCAGTAGAGCCCGACAGAGCCCGACACAGCCCGACAGAGCCCGACAGAGCCCGACAGGGCCCGACAGAGCCCGACAGAGCCCGACAGGGCCCGACAGAGCCCGACAGAGCCCGACAGATCCCGACAGGGCCCAGTAGAGCCCGACAGAGCCCAGTAGAGCCCGACAGAGCCCGACAGGGCCCAGTAGAGCCCGACAGAGCCCGACAAAGCCCGACAGAGCCCGACAGAGCCCGACAGGGCCCGACAGAGCCCGACAGAGCCCGACAGGGCCCGACAGAGCCCGACAGGGCCCGACAGAGACCGACAGAGCCCGACAGGGCCCAGTAGAGCCCGACAGAGCCCGACAGAGCCCGACAGAGCCCGACAGAGCCCAGTAGAGCCCGACAGAGCCCGACAGAGTCCGACAGGGCCCGACAGAGCCCGACAGAGCCCGACAGAGGCCGACAGGGCCCGACAGAGCCCGACAGGGCCCAGTAGAGCCCGACAGAGCCCGACAGAGCCCGACAGAGCCCAGTAGAGCCCAGTAGAGCCCGACAGAGCCCGACACAGCCCGACAGAGCCCGACAGAGCCCGACAGGGCCCGACAGAGCCCGACAGAGCCCGACAGGGCCCGACAGAGCCCGACAGAGCCCGACAGATCCCGACAGGGCCCAGTAGAGCCCGACAGAGTCCGACAGAGCCCGACAGGGCCCGACAGAGCCCGACAGGGCCCGACAGGGCCCGACAGAGCCCGACAGAGCCCGACAGGGCCCGACAGAGCCCGACAGAGCCCGACAGAGCCCGACAGGGCCCAGTAGAGCCCAGTAGAACCCGACAGAGCCCAGTAGAGCCCGACAGAGCCCGACAGAGCCCGACAGAGCCCGACAGGGCCCGACAGAGCCCGACAGAGGCCGACAGGGCCCGACAGAGCCCGACAGGGCCCAGTAGAGCCCGACAGAGCCCGACAAAGCCCGACAGAGCCCGACAGAGCCCAGTAGAGCCCGACAGAGCCCGACAGAGCCCGACAGGGCCCGACAGAGCCCGACAGAGCCCAGTAGAGCCCGACAGGGCCCGACAGAGCCCGACAGAGCCCGACAGAGCCCGACAGGGCCCAGTAGAGCCCGACAGAGCCCGACAGAGCCCGACAGAACCCGACAGGGCCCAGTAGAGCCCGACAGAGCCCGACAGAGCCCGACAGATCCCGACAGGGCCCAGTAGAGCCCGACAGAGCCCGACAAAGCCCGACAGGGCCCGACAGAGCCCGACAGAGCCCGACAGCGCCCGACAGGGCCCAGTAGAGCCCGACAGAGCGCGACAGAGCCCGACAGAGCCCGACAGGGCCCGACAGAGCCCGACAGAGCCCGACAGAGCCCGACAGGGCCCGACAGGGCCCAGTAGAGCCCGACAGAGCCCGACAGGGCCCGACAGAGCCCGACAGAGCCCGACAGAGCCCGACAGGGCCCAGTAGAGCCCGACAGAGCCCGACAGAGCCCGACAGGGCCCGACAGAGCCCGACAGAGCCCGACAGGGCCCAGTAGAGCCCGACAGAGCCCGACAGAGCCCGACAGAGCCCGACAGGGCCCAGTAGAGCCCGACAGAGCCCGACAGCGCCCGACAGGGCCCAGTAGAGCCCGACAGAGCGCGACAGAGCCCGACAGAGCCCGACAGGGCCCGACAGAGCCCGACAGAGCCCGACAGAGCCCGACAGGGCCCAGTAGAGCCCGACAGAGCCCGACAGGGCCCGACAGAGCCCGACAGAGCCCGACAGAGCCCGACAGGGCCCAGTAGAGCCCGACAGAGCCCGACAGAGCCCGACAGGGCCCGACAGAGCCCGACAGAGCCCGACAGGGCCCAGTAGAGCCCGACAGAGCCCGACAGAGCCCGACAGGGCCCGACAGAGCCCGACAGGGCCCGACAGAGCCCGACAGGGCCCAGTAGAGCCCGACAGAGCCCGACAGAGCCCGACAGAGCCCGACAGAGTCCGACAGGGCCCAGTAGAGCCCGACAGAGCCCGACAGAGCCCGACAGAGCCCGACAGGGCCCGACAGGGCCCGACAGAACCCGACAGAGCCAGACAGGGCCCGACAGGGCCCAGTAGAGCCCGACAGAGCCCGACAGAGCCCGACAGAGCCCGACAGGGCCCGACAGAGCCCGACAGAGCCCGACAGGGCCCAGTAGAGCCCGACAGAGCCCGACAGAGCCCGACAGAGCCCGACAGAGCCCAGTAGAGCCCGACAGAGCCCGACAGGGCCCGACAGAGCCCGACAGGGCCCGACAGGGCCCGACAGAGCCCGACAGAGCCCGACAGGGCCCGACAGGGCCCGACAGAGCCCGACAGGGCCCAGTAGAGCCCGACAGAGCCCGAGAGGGCCCGACAGAGACCGACAGAGCCCGACAGGGCCCGACAGGGCCCAGTAGAGCCCGACAGAGCCCGACAGAGCCCGACAGAACCCGACAGGGCCCAGTAGAGCCCGACAGAGCCCGACAGAGCCCGACAGAGCCCGACAGGGCCCGACAGGGCCCGACAGAGCCCGACAGGGCCCAGTAGAGCCCGACAGAGCCCGACAGAGCCAGACAGAACCCGACAGGGCCCAGTAGAGCCCGACAGAGCCCGACAGAGCCCGAAAGAGCCCGACAGGGCCCGACAGAGCCCGACAGAGCCCGACAGAGCCCGACAGCGCCCGACAGGGCCCAGTAGAGCCCGACAGAGCCCGACAGAGCCCGACAGATCCCGACAGGGCCCAGTAGAGCCCGACAAAGCCCGACAGAGCCCAGTAGATCCCGACAGAGCCCGACAGAGCCCGACAGAGCCCGACAGGGCCCGACAGAGCCCGACAGAGCCCAGTAGAGCCCGACAGAGCCCGACAGGGCCCAGTAGAGCCCGACAGAGCCCGACAAAGCCCGACAGAGCCCGACAGAGCCCGACAGGGCCCGACAGAGCCCGACAGAGCCCGACAGGGCCCGACAGAGCCCGACAGGGCCCGACAGAGACCGACAGAGCCCGACAGGGCCCAGTAGAGCCCGACAGAGCCCGACAGAGCCCGACAGAGCCCGACAGAGCCCAGTAGAGCCCGACAGAGCCCGACAGAGTCCGACAGGGCCCGACAGAGCCCGACAGAGCCCGACAGAGGCCGACAGGGCCCGACAGAGCCCGACAGGGCCCAGTAGAGCCCGACAGAGCCCGACAGAGCCCGACAGAGCCCAGTAGAGCCCAGTAGAGCCCGACAGAGCCCGACACAGCCCGACAGAGCCCGACAGAGCCCGACAGGGCCCGACAGAGCCCGACAGAGCCCGACAGGGCCCGACAGAGCCCGACAGAGCCCGACAGATCCCGACAGGGCCCAGTAGAGCCCGACAGAGCCCGACAGAGCCCGACAGGGCCCGACAGAGCCCGACAGGGCCCGACAGGGCCCGACAGAGCCCGACAGAGCCCGACAGGGCCCGACAGAGCCCGACAGAGCCCGACAGAGCCCGACAGGGCCCAGTAGAGCCCAGTAGAACCCGACAGAGCCCAGTAGAGCCCGACAGAGCCCGACAGAGCCCGACAGAGCCCGACAGGGCCCGACAGAGCCCGACAGAGGCCGACAGGGCCCGACAGAGCCCGACAGGGCCCAGTAGAGCCCGACAGAGCCCGACAAAGCCCGACAGAGCCCGACAGAGCCCAGTAGAGCCCGACAGAGCCCGACAGAGCCCGACAGGGCCCGACAGAGCCCGACAGAGCCCAGTAGAGCCCGACAGGGCCCGACAGAGCCCGACAGAGCCCGACAGAGCCCGACAGGGCCCAGTAGAGCCCGACAGAGCCCGACAGAGCCCGACAGAACCCGACAGGGCCCAGTAGAGCCCGACAGAGCCCGACAGAGCCCGACAGATCCCGACAGGGCCCAGTAGAGCCCGACAGAGCCCGACAAAGCCCGACAGGGCCCGACAGAGCCCGACAGAGCCCGACAGCGCCCGACAGGGCCCAGTAGAGCCCGACAGAGCGCGACAGAGCCCGACAGAGCCCGACAGGGCCCGACAGAGCCCGACAGAGCCCGACAGAGCCCGACAGGGCCCGACAGGGCCCAGTAGAGCCCGACAGAGCCCGACAGGGCCCGACAGAGCCCGACAGAGCCCGACAGAGCCCGACAGGGCCCAGTAGAGCCCGACAGAGCCCGACAGAGCCCGACAGGGCCCGACAGAGCCCGACAGAGCCCGACAGGGCCCAGTAGAGCCCGACAGAGCCCGACAGAGCCCGACAGAGCCCGACAGGGCCCAGTAGAGCCCGACAGAGCCCGACAGCGCCCGACAGGGCCCAGTAGAGCCCGACAGAGCGCGACAGAGCCCGACAGAGCCCGACAGGGCCCGACAGAGCCCGACAGAGCCCGACAGAGCCCGACAGGGCCCAGTAGAGCCCGACAGAGCCCGACAGGGCCCGACAGAGCCCGACAGAGCCCGACAGAGCCCGACAGGGCCCAGTAGAGCCCGACAGAGCCCGACAGAGCCCGACAGGGCCCGACAGAGCCCGACAGAGCCCGACAGGGCCCAGTAGAGCCCGACAGAGCCCGACAGAGCCCGACAGGGCCCGACAGAGCCCGACAGGGCCCGACAGAGCCCGACAGGGCCCAGTAGAGCCCGACAGAGCCCGACAGAGCCCGACAGAGCCCGACAGAGTCCGACAGGGCCCAGTAGAGCCCGACAGAGCCCGACAGAGCCCGACAGAGCCCGACAGGGCCCGACAGGGCCCGACAGAACCCGACAGAGCCAGACAGGGCCCGACAGGGCCCAGTAGAGCCCGACAGAGCCCGAGAGGCCCGACAGAGCCCGACAGAGCCCGACAGAGCCCGACAGGGACCAGTAGAGCCCGACAGAGCCCGACAGAGCCCGACAGGGCCCAGTAGAGCCCGACAGAGCCCGACAGAGCCCGACAGAGCCCGACAGGGCCCAGTAGAGCCCGACAGAGCCCGACAGAGCCCGACAGAGCCCGACAGGGCCCGACAGGGCTCGACAGAGCCCGACAGGGCCCAGTAGAGCCCGACAGAGCCCGAGAGGGCCCGACAGAGCCCGACAGAGCCCGACAGAGCCCGACAGATCCCGACAGGGCCCGACAGGGCCCAGTAGAGCCCGACAGAGCCCGACAGAGCCCGACAGAACCCGACAGGGCCCAGTAGAGCCCGACAGAGCCCGACAGAGCCCGACAGAGCCCGACAGGGCCCGATAGAGCCCGACAGAGCCCGACAGAGCCCGACAGGGCCCAGTAGAGCCCGACAGAGCCCGACAGAGCCCGACAGAGCCCGACAGGGACCGACAGAGCCCGACAGAGCCCGACAGGGCCCGACAGGGCCCGACAGAGCCCGACAGAGCCCGACAGGGCCCGACAGAGCCCGACAGAGCCCGACAGAGCCTACAGAGCCCGACAGGGCCCAGTAGAGCCCAGTAGAAACCGACAGAGCCCAGTAGAGCCCGACAGAGCCCGACAGAGCCCGACAAAGCCCGACAGAGCCCGACAGAGCCTGACAGGGCCCAGTAGAGCCCGACAGAGCCCGACAGAGCCCGACAGAGCCCGAAAGAGTCCGACAGGGCCCAGTAGAGCCCGACAGAGCCCGACAGAGCCCGACAGGGCCCGACAGAGCCCGACAGGGCCCAGTAGAGCCCGACAGAGCCCGAGAGGGCCCGACAGAGACAGACAGAGCCCGACAGAGCCCGACAGGGCCCGACAGAGCCCGACAGAGCCCTACAGAGCCCGACAGGGCCCGACAAGGCCCAGTAGAGCCCGACAGAGCCCGACAGAGCCCGACAGAACCCGACAGGGCCCAGTAGAGCCCGACAGAGCCCGACAGAGCCCGACAGAGCCAGACAGGGCCCGACAGGGCCCGACAGGGCCCAGTAGAGCCCGACAGAGCCCGACAGAACCCGACAGGGCCCAGTAGAGCCCGACAGAGCCCGACAGGGCCCGACAGAGCCCGACAGGGCCCGACAGGGCCCGACAGGGCCCAGTAGAGCCCGACAGAGCCCGACAGAGCCCGACAGAACCCGACAGGGCCCAGTAGAGCCCGACAGAGCCCGACAGAGCCCGACAGAGCCCGACAGGGCCCGACAGAGCCCGACAGAGCCCGACAGAGCCCGACAGGGCCCAGTAGAGCCCGACAGAGCCCGACAGAGCCCAGTAGAGCCCGACAGGGCCCGACAGAGCCCGACAGAGCCCGACAGAGCCCAGTAGAGCCCGACAGAGCCCGACAGGGCCCGACAGAGCCCGACAGAGCCCGACAGAGCCCGACAGGGCCCAGTAGAGCCCGACAGTGCCCGACAGAGCCCGACAGGGCCCGACAGAGCCCGACAGAGCCTGACAGGGCCCGACAGGGCCCGACAGAGCCCGACAGGGCCCGACAGAGCCCGACAGAGCCCGACAGGGCCCGACAGAGACCGACAGAGCCCGACAGGGCCCTGTAGAGCCCGACAGAGCCCGACAGAGCCCGACAGAGCCCGACAGAGCCTAGTAGATCCCGACAGAGCCCGACAGAGCCCGACAGAGCCCGACAGGGCCCGACAGAGCCCGACAGAGCCCAGTAGAGCCCGACAGAGCTTGACAGGGCCCAGTAGAGCCCGACAGAGCCCGACAAAGCCCAACAGAGCCCGACAGAGCCTGACAGGGCCCGACAGAGCCCGACAGAGCCCGACAGGGCCCGACAGAGCCCGACAGGGCCCGACAGAGACCGACAGAGCCCGACAGGGCCCAGTAGAGCCCGACAGAGCCCGACAGAGCCCGACAGAGCCCGACAGAGCCCAGTAGAGCCCGACAGAGCCCGACAGAGTCCGACAGGGCCCGACAGAGCCCGACAGAGCCCGACAGAGCCCGATAGGGCCCGACAGGGCCCAGTAGAGCCCGACAGAGCCCGACAGAGCCCGACAGAGCCCAGTAGAGCCCAGTAGAGCCCGACAGAGCCCGACACAGCCCGACAGAGCCCGACAGAGCCCGACAGGGACCGACAGAGCCCGACAAAGCCCAACAGGGCCCGACAGAGCCCGACAGAGCCCGACAGATCCCGACAGGGCCCAGTAGAGCCCGACAGAGCCCGACAGAGCCCGACAGGGCCCGACAGAGCCCGACAGGGCCCGACAGGGCCCGACAGAGCCCGACAGAGCCCGACAGGGCCCGACAGAGCCCGACAGAGCCCGACAGAGCCCGACAGGGCCCAGTAGAGCCCAGTAGAACCCAACAGAGCCCAGTAGAGCCCGACAGAGCCCGACAGAGCCCGACAGAGCCCGACAAAGCCCGACAGAGCCCGACAGAGCCCAGTAGAGCCCGACAGAGCCCGACAGAGCCCGACAGGGCCCGACAGAGCCCGACAGAGCCCAGTAGAGCCCGACAGGGCCCGACAGAGCCCGACAGAGCCCGACAGATCCCGACAGGGCCCAGTAGAGCCCGACAGAGCCCGACAGAGCCCGACAGGACCCGACAGGGCCCAGTAGAGCCCGACAGAGCCCGACAGAGCCCGACAGATCCCGACAGGGCCCAGTAGAGCCCGACAAAGCCCGACAGAGCCCAGTAGATCCCGACAGAGCCCGACAGAGCCCGACAGAGCCCGACAGGGCCCGACAGAGCCCGACAGAGCCCAGTAGAGCCCGACAGAGCCCGACAGGGCCCAGTAGAGCCCGACAGAGCCCGACAAAGCCCGACAGAGCCCGACAGAGCCTGACAGGGCCCGACAGAGCCCGACAGAGCCCGACAGGGCCCGACAGAGCCCGACAGGGCCCGACAGAGACCGACAGAGCCCGACAGGGCCCAGTAGAGCCCGACAGAGCCCGACAGAGCCCGACAGAGCCCGACAGAGCCCAGTAGAGCCCGACAGAGCCCGACAGAGTCCGACAGGGCCCGACAGAGCCCGACAGAGCCCGACAGAGCCCGATAGGGCCCGACAGGGCCCAGTAGAGCCCGACAGAGCCCGACAGAGCCCGACAGAGCCCAGTAGAGCCCAGTAGAGCCCGACAGAGCCCGACACAGCCCGACAGAGCCCGACAGAGCCCGACAGGGCCCGACAGAGCCCGACAGAGCCCGACAGAGCCCGACAGGGCCCAGTAGAGCCCAGTAGAACCCGACAGAGCCCAGTAGAGCCCGACAGAGCCCGACAGAGCCCGACAGAGCCCGACAGAGCCCGACAGGGCCCGACAGAGCCCGACAGAGGCCGACAGAGCCCGACATAGCCCGACAGGGCCCAGTAGAGCCCGACAGAGCCCGACAAAGCCCGACAGAGCCCGACAGAGCCCAGTAGAGCCCGACAGAGCCCGACAGAGCCCGACAGGGCCCGACAGAGCCCGACAGAGCCCAGTAGAGCCCGACAGGGCCCGACAGAGCCCGACAGAGCCCGACAGAGCCCGACAGGGCCCAGTAGAGCCCGACAGAGCCCGACAGAGCCCGACAGAACCCGACAGGGCCCAGTAGAGCCCGACAGAGCCCGACAGAGCCCGACAGATCCCGACAGGGCCCAGTAGAGCCCGACAGAGCCCGACAGAGCCCGACAGGGCCCGACAGAGCCCGACAGAGCCCGACAGCGCCCGACAGGGCCCAGTAGAGCCCGACAGAGCGCGACAGAGCCCGACAGAGCCCGACAGGGCCCGACAGAGCCCGACAGAGCCCCACAGAGCCCGACAGGGCCCGACAGGGCCCAGTAGAGCCCGACAGAGCCCGACAGGGCCCGACAGAGCCCGACAGAGCCCGACAGAGCCCGACAGGGCCCAGTAGAGCCCGACAGAGCCCGACAGAGCCCGACAGAGCCCGACAGGGCCCAGTAGAGCCCGACAGAGCCCGACAGCGCCCGACAGGGCCCAGAAGAGCCCGACAGAGCGCGACAGAGCCCGACAGAGCCCGACAGGGCCCGACAGAGCCCGACAGAGCCCGACAGAGCCCGACAGGGCCCAGTAGAGCCCGACAGAGCCCGACAGGGCCCGACAGAGCCCGACAGAGCCCGACAGAGCCCGACAGGGCCCAGTAGAGCCCGACCAGAGCCCGACAGAGCCCGACAGAGCCCGACAGGCCCGATAGAGCCCGACAGAGCCCGACAGGGCCCAGTAGAGCCCGACAGAGCCCGACAGAGCCCGACAGAGCCTGACAGAGCCCAGTAGAGCCCGACAGAGCCCGACAGAGCCCGACAGAGCCCGACAGGGCCCGACAGAGCCCGACAGGGCCCGACAGGGCCCGACAGAGCCCGACAGAGCCCGACAGGGCCCGACAGGGCCCGACAGAGCCCGACAGGGCCCAGTAGAGCCCGACAGGGCCCAGTAGAGCCCGACAGAGCCCGACAGAGCCCGACAGAACCCGACAGGGCCCAGTAGAGCCCGACAGAGCCCGACAGAGCCCGACAGAGCCCGACAGGGCCCGACAGGGCCCGACAGAGCCCGACAGGGCCCAGTAGAGCCCGACAGAGCCCGACAGAGCCAGACAGAACCCGACAGGGCCCAGTAGAGCCCGACAGAGCCCGACAGAGCCCGACAGGGCCCGACAGAGCCCGACAGAGCCCGACAGAGCCCGACAGGGCCCGACAGGGCCCAGTAGAGCCCGACAGAGCCCGACAGAGCCCGACAGATCCCGACAGGGCCCAGTAGAGCCCGACAAAGCCCGACAGAGCCCAGTAGATCCCGACAGAGCCCGACAGAGCCCGACAGAGCCCGACAGGGCCCGACAGAGCCCGACAGAGCCCAGTAGAGCCCGACAGAGCCCGACAGGGCCCAGTAGAGCCCGACAGAGCCCGACAAAGCCCGACAGAGCCCGACAGAGCCTGACAGGGCCCGACAGAGCCCGACAGAGCCCGACAGGGCCCGACAGAGCCCGACAGGGCCCGACAGAGCCCGACAGGGCCCGACAGAGACCGACAGAGCCCGACAGGGCCCAGTAGAGCCCGACAGAGCCCGACAGAGCCCGACAGAGCCCGACAGAGCCCAGTAGAGCCCGACAGAGCCCGACAGAGTCCGACAGGGCCCGACAGAGCCCGACAGAGCCCGACAGAGCCCGATAGGGCCCGACAGGGCCCAGTAGAGCCCGACAGAGCCCGACAGAGCCCGACAGAGCCCAGTAGAGCCCAGTAGAGCCCGACAGAGCCCGACACAGCCCGACAGAGCCCGACAGAGCCCGACAGGGCCCGACAGAGCCCGACAGAGCCCGACAGAGCCCGACAGGGCCCAGTAGAGCCCAGTAGAACCCGACAGAGCCCAGTAGAGCCCGACAGAGCCCGACAGAGCCCGACAGAGCCCGACAGAGCCCGACAGGGCCCGACAGAGCCCGACAGAGGCCGACAGGGCCCGACATAGCCCGACAGGGCCCAGTAGAGCCCGACAGAGCCCGACAAAGCCCGACAGAGCCCGACAGAGCCCAGTAGAGCCCGACAGAGCCCGACAGAGCCCGACAGGGCCCGACAGAGCCCGACAGAGCCCAGTAGAGCCCGACAGGGCCCGACAGAGCCCGACAGAGCCCGACAGAGCCCGACAGGGCCCAGTAGAGCCCGACAGAGCCCGACAGAGCCCGACAGAACCCGACAGGGCCCAGTAGAGCCCGACAGAGCCCGACAGAGCCCGACAGATCCCGACAGGGCCCAGTAGAGCCCGACAGAGCCCGACAGAGCCCGACAGGGCCCGACAGAGCCCGACAGAGCCCGACAGCGCCCGACAGGGCCCAGTAGAGCCCGACAGAGCGCGACAGAGCCCGACAGAGCCCGACAGGGCCCGACAGAGCCCGACAGAGCCCGACAGAGCCCGACAGGGCCCGACAGGGCCCAGTAGAGCCCGACAGAGCCCGACAGGGCCCGACAGAGCCCGACAGAGCCCGACAGAGCCCGACAGGGCCCAGTAGAGCCCGACAGAGCCCGACAGAGCCCGACAGAGCCCGACAGGGCCCAGTAGAGCCCGACAGAGCCCGACAGCGCCCGACAGGGCCCAGAAGAGCCCGACAGAGCGCGACAGAGCCCGACAGAGCCCGACAGGGCCCGACAGAGCCCGACAGAGCCCGACAGAGCCCGACAGGGCCCAGTAGAGCCCGACAGAGCCCGACAGGGCCCGACAGAGCCCGACAGAGCCCGACAGAGCCCGACAGGGCCCAGTAGAGCCCGACAGAGCCCGACAGAGCCCGACAGAGCCCGACAGGGCCCGACAGAGCCCGACAGAGCCCGACAGGGCCCAGTAGAGCCCGACAGAGCCCGACAGAGCCCGACAGAGCCTGACAGAGCCCAGTAGAGCCCGACAGAGCCCGACAGAGCCCGACAGAGCCCGACAGGGCCCGACAGAGCCCGACAGGGCCCGACAGGGCCCGACAGAGCCCGACAGAGCCCGACAGGGCCCGACAGGGCCCGACAGAGCCCGACAGGGCCCAGTAGAGCCCGACAGAGCCCGAGAGGGCCCGACAGAGACCGACAGAGCCCGACAGGGCCCGACAGGGCCCAGTAGAGCCCGACAGAGCCCGACAGAGCCCGACAGAACCCGACAGGGCCCAGTAGAGCCCGACAGAGCCCGACAGAGCCCGACAGAGCCCGACAGGGCCCGACAGGGCCCGACAGAGCCCGACAGGGCCCAGTAGAGCCCGACAGAGCCCGACAGAGCCAGACAGAACCCGACAGGGCCCAGTAGAGCCCGACAGAGCCCGACAGAGCCCGACAGGGCCCGACAGGGCCCGACAGAGCCCGACAGAGCCCGACAGAGCCCGACAGCGCCCGACAGGGCCCCAGTAGAGCCCGACAGAGCCCGACAGAGCCCGACAATCCCGACAGGGCCCAGTAGAGCCCGACAAAGCCCGACAGAGCCCAGTAGATCCCGACAGAGCCCGACAGAGCCCGACAGAGCCCGACAGGGCCCGACAGAGCCCGACAGAGCCCAGTAGAGCCCGACAGAGCCCGACAGGGCCCAGTAGAGCCCGACAGAGCCCGACAAAGCCCGACAGAGCCCGACAGAGCCTGACAGGGCCCGACAGGGCCCGACAGAGCCCGACAGGGCCCGACAGAGCCCGACAGGGCCCGACAGAGACCGACAGAGCCCGACAGGGCCCAGTAGAGCCCGACAGAGCCCGACAGAGCCCGACAGAGCCCGACAGAGCCCAGTAGAGCCCGACAGAGCCCGACAGAGTCCGACAGGGCCCGACAGAGCCCGACAGAGCCCGACAGAGCCCGATAGGGCCCGACAGGGCCCAGTAGAGCCCGACAGAGCCCGACAGAGCCCGACAGAGCCCAGTAGAGCCCAGTAGAGCCCGACAGAGCCCGACACAGCCCGACAGAGCCCGACAGAGCCCGACAGGGCCCGACAGAGCCCGACAGAGCCCGACAGGGCCCGACAGAGCCCGACAGAGCCCGACAGAGCCCGACAGGGCCCAGTAGAGCCCGACAGAGCCCGACAGAGCCCGACAGGGCCCGACAGAGCCCGACAGGGCCCGACAGGGCCCGACAGAGCCCGACAGAGCCCGACAGGGCCCGACAGAGCCCGACAGAGCCCGACAGAGCCCGACAGGGCCCAGTAGAGCCCAGTAGAACCCGAGAGAGCCCAGTAGAGCCCGACAGAGCCCGACAGAGCCCGACAGAGCCCGACAGAGCCCGACAGGGCCCGACAGAGCCCGACAGAGGCCGACAGGGCCCGACAGAGCCCGACAGGGCCCAGTAGAGCCCGACAGAGCCCGACAAAGCCCGACAGAGCCCGACAGAGCCCAGTAGAGCCCGACAGAGCCCGACAGAGCCCGACAGGGCCTGACAGAGCCCGACAGAGCCCAGTAGAGCCCGACAGGGCCCGACAGAGCCCGACAGAGCCCGACAGAGCCCGACAGGGCCCAGTAGAGCCCGACAGAGCCCGACAGAGCCCGACAGAACCCGACAGGGCCCAGTAGAGCCCGACAGAGCCCGACAGAGCCCGACAGATCCCGACAGGGCCCAGTAGAGCCCGACAGAGCCCGACAGAGCCCGACAGGGCCCGACAGAGCCCGACAGAGCCCGACAGCGCCCGACAGGGCCCAGTAGAGCCCGACAGAGCGCGACAGAGCCCGACAGAGCCCGACAGGGCCCGACAGAGCCCGACAGAGCCCGACAGAGCCCGACAGGGCCCGACAGGGCCCAGTAGAGCCCGACAGAGCCCGACAGGGCCCGACAGAGCCCGACAGAGCCCGACAGAGCCCGACAGGGCCCAGTAGAGCCCGACAGAGCCCGACAGAGCCCGACAGAGCCCGACAGGGCCCGACAGAGCCCGACAGAGCCCGACAGGGCCCGACAGATCCCGACAGAGCCCGACAGGGCCCAGTAGAGCCCGACAGAGCCCGACAGAGCCCGACAGAGCCCGACAGGGCCCAGTAGAGCCCGACAGAGCCCGACAGCGCCCGACAGGGCCCAGTAGAGCCCGACAGAGCACGACAGAGCCCGACAGAGCCCGACAGGGCCCGACAGAGCCCGACAGAGCCCGACAGAGCCCGACAGGGCCCAGTAGAGCCCGACAGAGCCCGACAGGGCCCGACAGAGCCCGACAGAGCCCGACAGAGCCCGACAGGGCCCAGTAGAGCCCGACAGAGCCCGACAGGGCCCGACAGAGCCCGACAGAGCCCGACAGAGCCCGACAGGGCCCAGTAGAGCCCGACAGAGCCCGACAGAGCCCGACAGAGCCCGACAGGGCCCGACAGAGCCCGACAGAGCCCGACAGGGCCCAGTAGAGCCCGACAGAGCCCGACAGAGCCCGACAGAGCCCGACAGAGCCCAGTAGAGCCCGACAGAGCCCGACAGAGCCCTACAGAGCCCGACAGGGCCCGACAGAGCCCGACAGGGCCCGACAGAGCCCGACAGAGCCCGACAGGGCCCGACAGGGCCCGACAGAGCCCGACAGGGCCCAGTAGAGCCCGACAGAGCCCGAGAGGGCCCGACAGAGACCGACAGAGCCCGACAGGGCCCGACAGGGCCCAGTAGAGCCCGACAGAGCCCGACAGAACCCGACAGGGCCCAGTAGAGCCCGACAGAGCCCGACAGAGCCCGACAGAGCCCGACAGGGCCCGACAGGGCCCGACAGAGCCCGACAGGGCCCAGTAGAGCCCGACAGAGCCCGACAGAGCCAGACAGAACCCGACAGGGCCCAGTAGAGCCCGACAGAGCCCGACAGAGCCCGACAGAGCCCGACAGGGCCCGACAGAGCCCGACAGAGCCCGACAGAGCCCGACAGCGCCCGACAGGGCCCAGTAGAGCCCGACAGAGCCCGACAGAGCCCGACAGATCCCGACAGGGCCCAGTAGAGCCCGACAAAGCCCGACAGAGCCCAGTAGATCCCGACAGAGCCCGACAGAGCCCGACAGAGCCCGACAGGGCCCGACAGAGCCCGACAGAGCCCAGTAGAGCCCGACAGAGCCCGACAGGGCCCAGTAGAGCCCGACAGAGCCCGACAAAGCCCGACAGAGCCCGACAGAGCCTGACAGGGCCCGACAGAGCCCGACAGAGCCCGACAGGGCCCGACAGAGCCCGACAGGGCCCGACAGAGACCGACAGAGCCCGACAGGGCCCAGTAGAGCCCGACAGAGCCCGACAGAGCCCGACAGAGCCCGACAGAGCCCAGTAGAGCCCGACAGAGCCCGACAGAGTCCGACAGGGCCCGACAGAGCCCGACAGAGCCCGACAGAGCCCGACAGGGCCCGACAGGGCCCAGTAGAGCCCGACAGAGCCCGACAGAGCCCGACAGAACCCGACAGGGCCCAGTAGAGCCCGACAGAGCCCGACAGAGCCCGACAGAGCCCGACAGGGCCCGACAGGGCCCGACAGAGCCCGACAGGGCCCAGTAGAGCCCGACAGAGCCCGACAGAGCCAGACAGATCCCGACAGGGCCCAGTAGAGCCCGACAGAGCCCGACAGAGCCCAACAGGGCCCGACAGGGCCCGACAGAGCCCGACAGAGCCCGACAGAGCCCGACAGCGCCCGACAGGGCCCAGTAGAGCCCGACAGAGCCCGACAGAGCCCGACAGATCCCGACAGGGCCCAGTAGAGCCCGACAAAGCCCGACAGAGCCCAGTAGATCCCGACAGAGCCCGACAGAGCCCGACAGGGCCCGACAGAGCCCGACAGAGCCCAGTAGAGCCCGACAGAGCCCGACAGGGCCCAGTAGAGCCCGACAGAGCCCGACAAAGCCCGACAGAGCCCGACAGAGCCTGACAGGGCCCGACAGGGCCCGACAGAGCCCGACAGGGCCCGACAGAGCCCGACAGGGCCCGACAGAGACCGACAGAGCCCGACAGGGCCCAGTAGAGCCCGACAGAGCCCGACAGAGCCCGACAGAGCCCGACAGAGCCCAGTAGAGCCCGACAGAGCCCGACAGAGTCCGACAGGGCCCGACAGAGCCCGACAGAGCCCGACAGAGCCCGATAGGGCCCGACAGGGCCCAGTAGAGCCCGACAGAGCCCGACAGAGCCCGACAGAGCCCAGTAGAGCCCAGTAGAGCCCGACAGAGCCCGACACAGCCCGACAGAGCCCGACAGAGCCCGACAGGGCCCGACAGAGCCCGACAGAGCCCGACAGGGCCCGACAGAGCCCGACAGAGCCCGACAGATCCCGACAGGGCCCAGTAGAGCCCGACAGAGCCCGACAGAGCCCGACAGGGCCCGACAGAGCCCGACAGGGCCCGACAGGGCCCGACAGAGCCCGACAGAGCCCGACAGGGCCCGACAGAGCCCGACAGAGCCCGACAGAGCCCGACAGGGCCCAGTAGAGCCCAGTAGAACCCGAGAGAGCCCAGTAGAGCCCGACAGAGCCCGACAGAGCCCGACAGAGCCCGACAGAGCCCGACAGGGCCCGACAGAGCCCGACAGAGGCCGACAGGGCCCGACAGAGCCCGACAGGGCCCAGTAGAGCCCGACAGAGCCCGACAAAGCCCGACAGAGCCCGACAGAGCCCAGTAGAGCCCGACAGAGCCCGACAGAGCCCGACAGGGCCTGACAGAGCCCGACAGAGCCCAGTAGAGCCCGACAGGGCCCGACAGAGCCCGACAGAGCCCGACAGAGCCCGACAGGGCCCAGTAGAGCCCGACAGAGCCCGACAGAGCCCGACAGAACCCGACAGGGCCCAGTAGAGCCCGACAGAGCCCGACAGAGCCCGACAGATCCCGACAGGGCCCAGTAGAGCCCG
Organism: Caloenas nicobarica; assembly: GCF_036013445.1. NCBI lineage: Eukaryota > Metazoa > Chordata > Aves > Columbiformes > Columbidae > Caloenas > Caloenas nicobarica. Next base: position 97,178 of record NW_027017172.1, read on the forward strand.
ACAGAGCCCGACAGAGCCCGACAGGGCCCGACAGAGCCCGACAGAGCCCGACAGCGCCCGACAGGGCCCAGTAGAGCCCGACAGAGCGCGACAGAGCCCGACAGAGCCCGACAGGGCCCGACAGAGCCCGACAGAGCCCGACAGAGCCCGACAGGGCCCGACAGGGCCCAGTAAAGCCCGACAGAGCCCGACAGGGCCCGACAGAGCCCGACAGAGCCCGACAGAGCCCGACAGGGCCCAGTAGAGCCCGACAGAGCCCGACAGAGCCCGACAGAGCCCGACAGGGCCCGACAGAGCCCGACAGAGCCCGACAGGGCCCGACAGAGCCCGACAGAGCCCGACAGGGCCCAGTAGAGCCCGACAGAGCCCGACAGAGCCCGACAGAGCCCGACAGGGCCCAGTAGAGCCCGACAGAGCCCGACAGCGCCCGACAGGGCCCAGTAGAGCCCGACAGAGCACGACAGAGCCCGACAGAGCCCGACAGGGCCCGACAGAGCCCGACAGAGCCCGACAGAGCCCGACAGGGCCCAGTAGAGCCCGACAGAGCCCGACAGGGCCCGACAGAGCCCGACAGAGCCCGACAGAGCCCGACAGGGCCCAGTAGAGCCCGACAGAGCCCGACAGGGCCCGACAGAGCCCGACAGAGCCCGACAGGGCCCAGTAGAGCCCGACAGAGACCGACAGAGCCCGACAGAGCCCGACAGGGCCCGACAGAGCCCGACAGAGCCCGACAGGGCCCAGTAGAGCCCGACAGAGCCCGACAGAGCCCGACAGAGCCCGACAGAGCCCAGTAGAGCCCGACAGAGCCCGACAGAGCCCGACAGAGCCCGACAGGGCCCGACAGAGCCCGACAGGGCCCGACAGAGCCCGACAGAGCCCGACAGAGCCCGACAGGGCCCGACAGGGCCCGACAGAGCCCGACAGGGCCCAGTAGAGCCCGACAGAGCCCGAGAGGGCCCGACAGAGACCGACAGAGCCCGACAGGGCCCGACAGGGCCCAGTAGAGCCCGACAGAGCCCGACAGAGCCCGACAGAACCCGACAGGGCCCAGTAGAGCCCGACAGAGCCCGACAGAGCCCGACAGAGCCCGACAGGGCCCGACAGGGCCCGACAGAGCCCGACAGGGCCCAGTAGAGCCCGACAGAGCCCGACAGAGCCAGACAGAACCCGACAGGGCCCAGTAGAGCCCGACAGAGCCCGACAGAGCCCGACAGAGCCCGACAGGGCCCGACAGAGCCCGACAGAGCCCGACAGAGCCCGACAGCGCCCGACAGGGCCCAGTAGAGCCCGACAGAGCCCGACAGAGCCCGACAGATCCCGACAGGGCCCAGTAGAGCCCGACAAAGCCCGACAGAGCCCAGTAGATCCCGACAGAGCCCGACAGAGCCCGACAGAGCCCGACAGGGCCCGACAGAGCCCGACAGAGCCCAGTAGAGCCCGACAGAGCCCGACAGGGCCCAGTAGAGCCCGACAGAGCCCGACAAAGCCCGACAGAGCCCGACAGAGCCTGACAGGGCCCGACAGAGCCCGACAGAGCCCGACAGGGCCCGACAGAGCCCGACAGGGCCCGACAGAGACCGACAGAGCCCGACAGGGCCCAGTAGAGCCCGACAGAGCCCGACAGAGCCCGACAGAGCCCGACAGAGCCCAGTAGAGCCCGACAGAGCCCGACAGAGTCCGACAGGGCCCGACAGAGCCCGACAGAGCCCGACAGAGCCCGATAGGGCCCGACAGGGCCCAGTAGAGCCCGACAGAGCCCGACAGAGCCCGACAGAGCCCAGTAGAGCCCAGTAGAGCCCGACAGAGCCCGACACAGCCCGACAGAGCCCGACAGAGCCCGACAGAGCCCGACAGAGCCCGACAGGGCCCGACAGAGCCCGACAGAGCCCGACAGATCCCGACAGGGCCCAGTAGAGCCCGACAGAGCCCGACAGAGCCCGACAGGGCCCGACAGAGCCCGACAGGGCCCGACAGGGCCCGACAGAGCCCGACAGAGCCCGACAGGGCCCGACAGAGCCCGACAGAGCCCGACAGAGCCCGACAGGGCCCAGTAGAGCCCAGTAGAACCCGACAGAGCCCAGTAGAGCCCGACAGAGCCCGACAGAGCCCGACAGAGCCCGACAGAGCCCGACAGGGCCCGACAGAGCCCGACAGAGGCCGACAGGGCCCAGTAGAGCCCGACAGAGCCCGACAAAGCCCGACAGAGCCCGACAAAGCCCGACAGAGCCCGACAGAGCCCAGTAGAGCCCGACAGAGCCCGACAGAGCCCGACAGGGCCCGACAGAGCCCGACAGAGCCCAGTAGAGCCCGACAGGGCCCGACAGAGCCCGACAGAGCCCGACAGAGCCCGACAGGGCCCAGTAGAGCCCGACAGAGCCCGACAGAGCCCGACAGAACCCGACAGGGCCCAGTAGAGCCCGACAGAGCCCGACAGAGCCCGACAGATCCCGACAGGGCCCAGTAGAGCCCGACAGAGCCCGACAGAGCCCGACAGGGCCCGACAGAGCCCGACAGAGCCCGACAGCGCCCGACAGGGCCCAGTAGAGCCCGACAGAGCGCGACAGAGCCCGACAGAGCCCGACAGGGCCCGACAGAGCCCGACAGAGCCCGACAGAGCCCGACAGGGCCCGACAGGGCTCAGTAGAGCCCGACAGAGCCCGACAGGGCCCGACAGAGCCCGACAGAGCCCGACAGAGCCCGACAGGGCCCAGTAGAGCCCGACAGAGCCCGACAGAGCCCGACAGAGCCCGACAGGGCCCGACAGAGCCCGACAGAGCCCGACAGGGCCCGACAGAGCCCGACAGAGCCCGACAGGGCCCAGTAGAGCCCGACAGAGCCCGACAGAGCCCGACAGAGCCCGACAGGGCCCAGTAGAGCCCGACAGAGCCCGACAGCGCCCGACAGGGCCCAGTAGAGCCCGACAGAGCGCGACAGAGCCCGACAGAGCCCGACAGGGCCCGACAGAGCCCGACAGAGCCCGACAGAGCCCGACAGGGCCCAGTAGAGCCCGACAGAGCCCGACAGGGCCCGACAGAGCCCGACAGAGCCCGACAGAGCCCGACAGGGCCCAGTAGAGCCCGACAGAGCCCGACAGAGCCCGACAGAGCCCGACAGGGCCCGACAGAGCCCGACAGAGCCCGACAGGGCCCAGTAGAGCCCGACAGAGCCCGACAGAGCCCGACAGAGCCCGACAGAGCCCAGTAGAGCCCGACAGAGCCCGACAGAGCCCGACAGAGCCCGACAGAGCCCGACAGGGCCCGACAGAGCCCGACAGGGCCCGACAGGGCCCGACAGAGCCCGACAGAGCCCGACAGGGCCCGACAGGGCCCGACAGAGCCCGACAGGGCCCAGTAGAGCCCGACAGAGCCCGAGAGGGCCCGACAGAGACCGACAGAGCCCGACAGGGCCCGACAGGGCCCAGTAGAGCCCGACAGAGCCCGACAGAGCCCGACAGAACCCGACAGGGCCCAGTAGAGCCCGACAGAGCCCGACAGAGCCCGACAGAGCCCGACAGGGCCCGACAGAGCCCGACAGAGCCCGACAGGGCCCAGTAGAGCCCGACAGAGCCCGACAAAGCCCGACAGAGCCTGACAGAGCCTGACAGGGCCCAGTAGAGCCCGACAGAGCCCGACAGAGCCCGACAGGGCCCGACAGGGCCCGACACGGCCCAGTAGAGCCCGACAGAGCCCGACAGAGCCCAGTAGAGCCCAGTAGAGCCCGACAGAGCCCGACAGAGCCCGACAGAGCCCGACAGGGCCCGACAGAGCCCGACAGAGCCCGACAGGGCCCGACAGGGCCCGACAGGGCCCAGTAGAGCCCGACAGAGCCCGACAGAGCCCAGTAGAGCCCAGTAGAGCCCGACAGGGCCCGACAGGGCCCGACAGGGCCCAGTAGAGCCCGACAGAGCCCGACAGAGCCTGACAGAGCCCGACAGGGCCCGACAGGGCCCGACAGATCCCGACAGAGCCCGACAGAGCCCGACAGGGCCCGACAGGGCCCGACAGAGCCCGACAGAGCCCGACAGAGCCCGACAGGGCCCGACAGGGCCCAGTAGAGCCCGATAGAGCCCGACAGAGCCCGACAGAGCCCGACAGGGCCCGACACAGCCCGACAGAGCCCGACAGGGCCCGACAGGGCCCGACAGGGCCCGACAGAGCCCGACAGGGCCCGACAGAGCCTGACAGAGCCCGACAGGGCACGACAGAGCCCGACAGAGCCCGACAGGGCCCGACAGAGCCCGACAGAGCCCGACAGAGCCCGACAGGGCCCAGTAGAGCCCGACAGAGCCCAGAAGAGCCCAGTAGAGCCCGACAGAGCCCGACAGAGCCCGACAGAGCCCGACAGGGCCCGACAGGGCCCGACAGGGCCCAGTAGAGCCCGACAGAGCCCGACAGGGCCCGACAGAGCCCGACAGAGCCCGACAGGGCCCGACAGGGCCCAGTAGAGCCCGACAGAGCCCGACAGAGCCCGACAGAGCCCGACAGGGCCCGACAGAGCCCGACAGGGCCCGACAGAGCCCGACAGAGCCCGACAGGGCCCCACAGAGCCCGACAGAGCCCGACAGGGCCCAGTAGAGCCCGACAGAGCCCGACAGGGCCCGACAGAGCCCGACAGAGCCCAGTAGAGCCCGACAGAGCCCGACAGAGCCCGACAGAGCCCGACAGGGCCCGACAGGGCCCGACAGAGCCCGACAGAGCCCGACAGAGCCCGACAGGGCCCAGTAGAGCCCGACAGAGCCCGATAGAGCCCGACAGAGCCCGACAGAGCCCAGTAGAGCCCGACAGAGCCCGACAGAGCCCGACAGGGCCCGACAGGGCCCGACAGAGCCCGACAGAGCCCGACAGGGCCCGACAGAGCCCAGTAGAGCCCGACAGAGCCCGACAGAGCCCGACAGAGCCCGACAGGGCCCGACAGGGCCCGACAGGGCCCAGTAGAGCCCGACAGAGCCTGACAGAGCCCGACAGAGCCCGACAGGGCCCGACAGAGCCCGACAGAGCCCGACAGGGCCCGACAGGGCCTGACAGAGCCCGACAGGGCCCGACAGGGCCCGACACGGCCCAGTAGAGCCCGACAGAGCCCGACAGAGCCCAGTAGAGCCCAGTAGAGCCCGACAGAGCCCGACAGAGCCCGACAGAGCCCGACAGGGCCCGACAGAGCCCGACAGAGCCCGACAGGGCCCGACAGGGCCCGACAGGGCCCAGTAGAGCCCGACAGAGCCCGACAGAGCCCAGTAGAGCCCAGTAGAGCCCGACAGGGCCCGACAGGGCCCGACAGGGCCCAGTAGAGCCCGACAGAGCCCGACAGAGCCTGACAGAGCCCGACAGGGCCCGACAGGGCCCGACAGATCCCGACAGAGCCCGACAGAGCCCGACAGGGCCCGACAGGGCCCGACAGAGCCCGACAGAGCCCGACAGAGCCCGACAGGGCCCGACAGGGCCCAGTAGAGCCCGATAGAGCCCGACAGAGCCCGACAGAGCCCGACAGGGCCCGACACAGCCCGACAGAGCCCGACAGGGCCCGACAGGGCCCGACAGGGCCCGACAGAGCCCGACAGGGCCCGACAGAGCCTGACAGAGCCCGACAGGGCACGACAGAGCCCGACAGAGCCCGACAGGGCCCGACAGAGCCCGACAGAGCCCGACAGAGCCCGACAGGGCCCAGTAGAGCCCGACAGAGCCCAGAAGAGCCCAGTAGAGCCCGACAGAGCCCGACAGAGCCCGACAGAGCCCGACAGGGCCCGACAGGGCCCGACAGGGCCCAGTAGAGCCCGACAGAGCCCGACAGGGCCCGACAGAGCCCGACAGAGCCCGACAGGGCCCGACAGGGCCCAGTAGAGCCCGACAGAGCCCGACAGAGCCCGACAGAGCCCGACAGGGCCCGACAGAGCCCGACAGGGCCCGACAGAGCCCGACAGAGCCCGACAGGGCCCCACAGAGCCCGACAGAGCCCGACAGGGCCCAGTAGAGCCCGACAGAGCCCGACAGGGCCCGACAGAGCCCGACAGAGCCCAGTAGAGCCCGACAGAGCCCGACAGAGCCCGACAGAGCCCGACAGGGCCCGACAGGGCCCGACAGAGCCCGACAGAGCCCGACAGAGCCCGACAGGGCCCAGTAGAGCCCGACAGAGCCCGATAGAGCCCGACAGAGCCCGACAGAGCCCAGTAGAGCCCGACAGAGCCCGACAGAGCCCGACAGGGCCCGACAGGGCCCGACAGAGCCCGACAGAGCCCGACAGGGCCCGACAGAGCCCAGTAGAGCCCGACAGAGCCCGACAGAGCCCGACAGAGCCCGACAGGGCCCGACAGGGCCCGACAGGGCCCAGTAGAGCCCGACAGAGCCTGACAGAGCCCGACAGAGCCCGACAGGGCCCGACAGAGCCCGACAGAGCCCGACAGGGCCCGACAGGGCCTGACAGAGCCCGACAGGGCCCGACAGAGTCCGACAGGGCCCGACAGGGCACGACAGAGCCCGACAGGGCCCGACAGGGCCCAGTAGAGCCCGACAGAGCCCGACAGAGCCCGACAGAGCCCGACAGGGCCCGACAGGGCCCAGTAGAGCCCGACAGAGCCCGACAGAGCCCGACAGAGCCCAGTAGAGCCCAGTAGAGCCCGACAGAGCCCGACACAGCCCGACAGAGCCCGACAGAGCCCGACAGGGCCCGACAGAGCCCGACAGAGCCCGACAGGGCCCGACAGAGCCCGACAGAGCCCGACAGAGCCCGACAGGGCCCAGTAGAGCCCGACAGAGCCCGACAGAGCCCGACAGAGCCCGACAGGGACCGACAGAGCCCGACAGAGCCCGACAGGGCCCGACAGGGCCCGACAGAGCCCGACAGAGCCCGACAGGGCCCGACAGAGCCCGACAGAGCCCGACAGAGCCTACAGAGCCCGACAGGGCCCAGTAGAGCCCAGTAGAACCCGACAGAGCCCGACACAGCCCGACAGAGCCCGACAGAGCCCGACAGGGCCCGACAGAGCCCGACAGAGCCCGACAGGGCCCGACAGAGCCCGACAGAGCCCGACAGAGCCCGACAGGGCCCAGTAGAGCCCGACAGAGCCCGACAGAGCCCGACAGAGCCCGACAGGGCCCGACAGAGCCCGACAGAGCCCGACAGGGCCCGACAGAGCCCGACAGGGCCCAGTAGAGCCCGACAGAGCCCGACAGAGCCCGACAGAGCCCGACAGAGCCCGACAGAGTCCGACAGGGCCCAGTAGAGCCCAGTAGAGCCCGACAGAGCCCGACACAGCCCGACAGAGCCCGACAGAGCCCGACAGGGCCCGACAGAGCCCGACAGAGCCCGACAGGGCCCGACAGAGCCCGACAGAGCCCGACAGAGCCCGACAGGGCCCAGTAGAGCCCGACAGAGCCCGACAGAGCCCGACAGAGCCTGACAGGGACCGACAGAGCCCGACAGAGCCCGACAGGGCCCGACAGGGCCCGACAGAGCCCGACAGAGCCCGACAGGGCCCGACAGAGCCCGACAGAGCCCGACAGAGCCTACAGAGCCCGACAGGGCCCAGTAGAGCCTGACAGAGCCCGACAGGGACCGACAGAGCCCGACAGAGCCCGACAGGGCCCGACAGGGCCCGACAGAGCCCGACAGAGCCCGACAGGGCCCGACAGGGCCCGACAGAGCCCGACAGAGCCTACAGAGCCCGACAGGGCCCAGTAGAGCCCAGTAGAACCCGACAGAGCCCAGTAGAGCCCGACAGAGCCCGACAGAGCCCGACAGAGCCCGACAGGGCCCGACAGAGCCCGACAGAGCCCGACAGGGCCCGACAGAGCCCGACAGGGCCCAGTAGAGCCCGACAGAGCCCGACAGAGGCCGACAGAGCCCGACAGAGCCCGACAGAGTCCGACAGGGCCCAGTAGAGCCCGACAGAGCCCGACAGAGCCCGACAGAGCCCGACAGGGCCCGACAGGGCCCGACAGAGCCAGACAGGGCCCGACAGGGCCCAGTAGAGCCCGACAGAGCCCGAGAGGGCCCGACAGAGCCCGACAGAGCCCGACAGAGCCCGACAGGGCCCGACAGAGCCCGACAGAGCCCGACAGAGCCCGACAGGGCCCAGTAGAGCCCGACAGAGCCCGACAGAGCCCGACAGAACCCGACAGGGCCCAGTAGAGCCCGACAGAGCCCGACAGAGCCCGACAGAGCCCGACAGGGCCCGACAGGGCCCGACAGAGCCCGACAGGGCCCAGTAGAGCCCGACAGAGCCCGAGAGGGCCCGACAGAGCCCGACAGAGCCCGACAGAGCCCGACAGATCCCGACAGGGCCCGACAGGGCCCAGTAGAGCCCGACAGAGCCCGACAGAGCCCGACAGAACCCGACAGGGCCCAGTAGAGCCCGACAGAGCCCGACAGAGCCCGACAGAGCCCGACAGGGCCCGATAGAGCCCGACAGAGCCCGACAGAGCCCGACAGGGCCCAGTAGAGCCCGACAGAGCCCGACAGAGCCCGACAGAGCCCGACAGGGACCGACAGAGCCCGACAGAGCCCGACAGGGCCCGACAGAGCCCGACAGAGCCCAGTAGATCCCGACAGAGCCCGACAGAGCCCGACAGAGCCCGACAGGGCCCGACAGAGCCCGACAGAGCCCGACAGGGCCCTGTAGAGCCCGATAGAGCCCGACAAAGCCCGACAGAGCCCGACAGAGCCTGACAGGGCCCAGTAGAGCCCGACAGAGCCCGACAGAGCCCGACAGGGCCCGACAGGGCCCGACACGGCCCAGTAGAGCCCGACAGAGCCCGACAGAGCCCAGTAGAGCCCAGTAGAGCCCGACAGAGCCCGACAGAGCCCGACAGAGCCCGACAGGGCCCGACAGAGCCCGACAGAGCCCGACAGGGCCCGACAGGGCCCGACAGAGCCCGACAGGGCCCGACAGGGCCCGACAGGGCCCAGTAGAGCCCGACAGAGCCCGACAGAGCCCGACAGGGCCCAGTAGAGCCCGACAGGGCCCGACAGGGCCCAGTAGAGCCCGACAGAGCCCGACAGAGCCTGACAGAGCCCGACAGGGCCCGACAGGGCCCGACAGAGCCCGACAGAGCCCGACAGGGCCCAGTAGAGCCCGACAGAGCCCGACAGAGCCCGACAGAGCCCGACAGGGCCCGACAGGGCCCGACAGAGCCCGACAGAGACCGACAGGGCCCGACAGAGCCCGACAGGGCCCGACAGGGCCCAGTAGAGCCCGATAGAGCCCGACAGAGCCCGACAGAGCCCGACAGGGCCCGACACAGCCCGACAGAGCCCGACAGGGCCCGACAGGGCCCGACAGGGCCCGACAGAGCCCGACAGGGCCCGACAGAGCCCGACAGAGCCCGACAGGGCACGACAGAGCCCGACAGAGCCCGACAGAGCCCGACAGGGCCCAGTAGAGCCCGACAGAGCCCAGTAGAGCCCAGTAGAGCCCGACAGAGCCCGACAGAGCCCGACAGAGCCCGACAGGGCCCGACAGGGCCCGACAGGGCCCAGTAGAGCCCGACAGAGCCCGACAGGGCCCGACAGAGCCCGACAGAGCCCGACAGGGCCCGACAGAGCCCGACAGAGCCCGACAGGGCCCAGTAGAGCCCGACAGAGCCCGACAGAGCCCGACAGAGCCCGACAGAGCCCGACAGGGCCCGACAGAGCCCGACAGGGCCCGACAGAGCCCGACAGAGCCCGACAGGGCCCCACAGAGCCCGACAGAGCCCGACAGGGCCCAGTAGAGCCCGACAGAGCCCGACAGAGCCCGACAGAGCCCAGTAGAGCCCGACAGAGCCCGACAGAGCCCGACAGAGCCCGACAGGGCCCGACAGGGCCCGACAGAGCCCGACAGAGCCCGACAGGGCCCAGTAGAGCCCGACAGAGCCCGATAGAGCCCGACAGAGCCCGACAGAGCCCAGTAGAGCCCGACAGAGCCCGACAGAGCCCGACAGGGCCCGACAGGGCCCGACAGAGCCCGACAGAGCCCGACAGGGCCCGACAGAGCCCAGTAGAGCCCGACAGAGCCCGACAGAGCCCGACAGAGCCCGACAGGGCCCGACAGGGCCCGACAGGGCCCAGTAGAGCCCGACAGAGCCTGACAGAGCCCGACAGAGCCCGACAGGGCCCGACAGAGCCCGACAGAGCCCGACAGGGCCCGACAGGGCCTGACAGAGCCCGACAGGGCCCGACAGAGCCCGACAGGGCCCGACAGGGCACGACAGAGCCCGACAGGGCCCGACAGGGCCCAGTAGAGCCCGACAGAGCCCGACAGAGCCCGACAGAGCCCGACAGGGCCCGACAGGGCCCAGTAGAGCCCGACAGAGCCCGACAGAGCCCGACAGAGCCCAGTAGAGCCCAGTAGAGCCCGACAGAGCCCGACACAGCCCGACAGAGCCCGACAGAGCCCGACAGGGCCCGACAGAGCCCGACAGAGCCCGACAGGGCCCGACAGAGCCCGACAGAGCCCGACAGAGCCCGACAGGGCCCAGTAGAGCCCGACAGAGCCCGACAGAGCCCGCCAGAGCCCGACAGGGACCGACAGAGCCCGACAGAGCCCGACAGGGCCCGACAGGGCCCGACAGAGCCCGACAGAGCCCGACAGGGCCCGACAGAGCCCGACAGAGCCCGACAGAGCCTACAGAGCCCGACAGGGCCCAGTAGAGCCCAGTAGAACCCGACAGAGCCCAGTAGAGCCCGACAGAGCCCGACAGAGCCCGACAGAGCCCGACAGGGCCCGACAGAGCCCGACAGAGCCCGACAGGGCCCGACAGAGCCCGACAGGGCCCAGTAGAGCCCGACAGAGCCCGACAGAGCCCGACAGAGCCCGACAGAGTCCGACAGGGCCCAGTAGAGCCCGACAGAGCCCGACAGAGCCCGACAGAGCCCGACAGGGCCCGACAGGGCCCGACAGAGCCAGACAGGGCCCGACAGGGCCCAGTAGAGCCCGACAGAGCCCGAGAGGGCCCGACAGAGCCCGACAGAGCCCGACAGAGCCCGACAGGGCCCGACAGAGCCCGACAGAGCCCGACAGAGCCCGACAGGGCCCAGTAGAGCCCGACAGAGCCCGACAGAGCCCGACAGAACCCGACAGGGCCCAGTAGAGCCCGACAGAGCCCGACAGAGCCCGACAGAGCCCGACAGGGCCCGACAGGGCCCGACAGAGCCCGACAGGGCCCAGTAGAGCCCGACAGAGCCCGACAGAGCCCGACAGAACCCGACAGGGCCCAGTAGAGCCCGACAGAGCCCGACAGAGCCCGACAGAGCCCGACAGGGCCCGATAGAGCCCGACAGAGCCCGACAGAGCCCGACAGGGCCCAGTAGAGCCCGACAGAGCCCGACAGAGCCCGACAGAGCCCGACAGGGACCGACAGAGCCCGACAGAGCCCGACAGGGCCCGACAGGGCCCGACAGAGCCCGACAGAGCCCGACAGGGCCCGACAGAGCCCGACAGAGCCCGACAGAGCCTACAGAGCCCGACAGGGCCCAGTAGAGCCCAGTAGAACCCGACAGAGCCCGACAGAGCCCGACAGAGCCCGACAGAGCCCGACAGAGCCCGACAGAGTCCGACAGGGCCCAGTAGAGCCCGACAGAGCCCGACAGAGCCCGACAGAGCCCGACAGAGTCCGACAGGGCCCAGTAGAGCCCGACAGAGCCCGACAGAGCCCGACAGAGCCCGACAGAGCCCGACAGAGCCCGACAGGGCCCAGTAGAGCCCGACAGAGCCCGACAGAGCCCGACAGAGCCCAGTAGAGCCCGACAGAGCCCGACAGGGCCCAGTAGAGCCCGACAGAGCCCGACAGAGCCCGACAGAGCCCAGTAGAGCCCGACAGAGCCCGACAGGGCCCAGTAGAGCCCGACAGAGCCCGACAGAGCCCGACAGAGCCCGACAGGGCCCGACAGAGCCCGACAGAGCCCAGTAGAGCCCGACAGAGCCCGACAGGGCCCAGTAGAGCCCGACAGAGCCCGACAAAGCCCGACAGAGCCCGACAGAGCCTGACAGGGCCCGACAGAGCCCGACAGAGCCCGACAGGGCCCGACAGAGCCCGACAGGGCCCGACAGGGCCCAGTAGAGCCCGACAGAGCCCGACAGAGCCCGACAGAGCCCGACAGAGCCCAGTAGAGCCCGACAGAGCCCGACAGAGCCCGACAGAGCCCGACAGGGCCCGACAGGGCCCGACAGAGCCCGACAGAGCCCGACAGGGCCCAGTAGAGCCCGACAGAGCCCGATAGAGCCCGACAGAGCCCGACAGAGCCCAGTAGAGCCCGACAGAGCCCGACAGAGCCCGACAGGGCCCGACAGGGCCCGACAGAGCCCGACAGAGCCCGACAGGGCCCGACAGAGCCCAGTAGAGCCCGACAGAGCCCGACAGAGCCCGACAGAGCCCGACAGGGCCCGACAGGGCCCGACAGGGCCCAGTAGAGCCCGACAGAGCCTGACAGAGCCCGACAGAGCCCGACAGGGCCCGACAGAGCCCGACAGAGCCCGACAGGGCCCGACAGGGCCTGACAGAGCCCGACAGGGCCCGACAGAGCCCGACAGGGCCCGACAGGGCCCGACAGAGCCCGACAGGGCCCGACAGGGCCCAGTAGAGCCCGACAGAGCCCGACAGAGCCCGACAGAGCCCAACAGGGCCCGACAGGGCCCAGTAGAGCCCGACAGAGCCCGACAGAGCCCGACAGAGCCCAGTAGAGCCCAGTAGAGCCCGACAGAGCCCGACACAGCCCGACAGAGCCCGACAGAGCCCGACAGGGCCCGACAGAGCCCGACAGAGCCCGACAGAGCCTGACAGAGCCCGACAGGGCCCGACAGGGCCCGACAGAGCCCGACAGAGCCCGACAGGGCCCAGTAGAGCCCGACAGAGCCCGACAGAGCCCGACAGAGCCCGACAGGGCCCGACAGGGCCCGACAGAGCCCGACAGAGACCGACAGGGCCCGACAGAGCCCGACAGGGCCCGACAGGGCCCAGTAGAGCCCGATAGAGCCCGACAGAGCCCGACAGAGCCCGACAGGGCCCGACACAGCCCGACAGAGCCCGACAGGGCCCGACAGGGCCCGACAGGGCCCGACAGAGCCCGACAGGGCCCGACAGAGCCCGACAGAGCCCGACAGGGCACGACAGAGCCCGACAGAGCCCGACAGAGCCCGACAGGGCCCAGTAGAGCCCGACAGAGCCCAGTAGAGCCCAGTAGAGCCCGACAGAGCCCGACAGAGCCCGACAGAGCCCGACAGGGCCCGACAGGGCCCGACAGGGCCCAGTAGAGCCCGACAGAGCCCGACAGGGCCCGACAGAGCCCGACAGAGCCCGACAGGGCCCGACAGAGCCCGACAGAGCCCGACAGGGCCCAGTAGAGCCCGACAGAGCCCGACAGAGCCCGACAGAGCCCGACAGAGCCCGACAGGGCCCGACAGAGCCCGACAGGGCCCGACAGAGCCCGACAGAGCCCGACAGGGCCCCACAGAGCCCGACAGAGCCCGACAGGGCCCAGTAGAGCCCGACAGAGCCCGACAGAGCCCGACATGGCCCAGTAGAGCCCGACAGAGCCCGACAGAGCCCGACAGAGCCCGACAGGGCCCGACAGGGCCCGACAGAGCCCGACAGAGCCCGACAGGGCCCAGTAGAGCCCGACAGAGCCCGATAGAGCCCGACAGAGCCCGACAGAGCCCAGTAGAGCCCGACAGAGCCCGACAGAGCCCGACAGGGCCCGACAGGGCCCGACAGAGCCCGACAGAGCCCGACAGGGCCCGACAGAGCCCAGTAGAGCCCGACAGAGCCCGACAGAGCCCGACAGAGCCCGACAGGGCCCGACAGGGCCCGACAGGGCCCAGTAGAGCCCGACAGAGCCTGACAGAGCCCGACAGAGCCCGACAGGGCCCGACAGAGCCCGACAGAGCCCGACAGGGCCCGACAGGGCCTGACAGAGCCCGACAGGGCCCGACAGAGCCCGACAGGGCCCGACAGGGCACGACAGAGCCCGACAGGGCCCGACAGGGCCCAGTAGAGCCCGACAGAGCCCGACAGAGCCCGACAGAGCCCGACAGGGCCCGACAGGGCCCAGTAGAGCCCGACAGAGCCCGACAGAGCCCGACAGAGCCCAGTAGAGCCCAGTAGAGCCCGACAGAGCCCGACACAGCCCGACAGAGCCCGACAGAGCCCGACAGGGCCCGACAGAGCCCGACAGAGCCCGACAGGGCCCGACAGAGCCCGACAGAGCCCGACAGAGCCCGACAGGGCCCAGTAGAGCCCGACAGAGCCCGACAGAGCCCGACAGAGCCCGACAGGGACCGACAGAGCCCGACAGAGCCCGACAGGGCCCGACAGGGCCCGACAGAGCCCGACAGAGCCCGACAGAGCCTACAGAGCCCGACAGGGCCCAGTAGAGCCCAGTAGAACCCGACAGAGCCCAGTAGAGCCCGACAGAGCCCGACAGAGCCCGACAGAGCCCGACAGGGCCCGACAGAGCCCGACAGAGCCCGACAGGGCCCGACAGAGCCCGACAGGGCCCAGTAGAGCCCGACAGAGCCCGACAGAGCCCGACAGAGCCCGACAGAGTCCGACAGGGCCCAGTAGAGCCCGACAGAGCCCGACAGAGCCCGACAGAGCCCGACAGGGCCCGACAGGGCCCGACAGAGCCCGACAGAGCCCGACAGGGCCCAGTAGAGCCCGACAGAGCCCGAGAGGGCCCGACAGAGCCCGACAGAGCCCGACAGAGCCCGACAGGGCCCGACAGAGCCCGACAGAGCCCGACAGAGCCCGACAGGGCCCAGTAGAGCCCGACAGAGCCCGACAGAGCCCGACAGAACCCGACAGGGCCCAGTAGAGCCCGACAGAGCCCGACAGAGCCCGACAGAGCCCGACAGGGCCCGACAGGGCCCGACAGAGCCCGACAGGGCCCAGTAGAGCCCGACAGAGCCCGACAGAGCCCGACAGAACCCGACAGGGCCCAGTAGAGCCCGACAGAGCCCGACAGAGCCCGACAGAGCCCGACAGGGCCCGATAGAGCCCGACAGAGCCCGACAGAGCCCGACAGGGCCCAGTAGAGCCCGACAGAGCCCGACAGAGCCCGACAGAGCCCGACAGGGACCGACAGAGCCCGACAGAGCCCGACAGGGCCCGACAGGGCCCGACAGAGCCCGACAGAGCCCGACAGGGCCCGACAGAGCCCGACAGAGCCCGACAGAGCCTACAGAGCCCGACAGGGCCCAGTAGAGCCCAGTAGAACCCGACAGAGCCCGACAGAGCCCGACAGAGCCCGACAGAGCCCGACAGAGCCCGACAGAGTCCGACAGGGCCCAGTAGAGCCCGACAGAGCCCGACAGAGCCCGACAGAGCCCGACAGAGTCCGACAGGGCCCAGTAGAGCCCGACAGAGCCCGACAGAGCCCGACAGAGCCCGACAGAGCCCGACAGAGCCCGACAGGGCCCAGTAGAGCCCGACAGAGCCCGACAGAGCCCGACAGAGCCCAGTAGAGCCCGACAGAGCCCGACAGGGCCCAGTAGAGCCCGACAGAGCCCGACAGAGCCCGACAGAGCCCAGTAGAGCCCGACAGAGCCCGACAGGGCCCAGTAGAGCCCGACAGAGCCCGACAGAGCCCGACAGAGCCCGACAGGGCCCGACAGAGCCCGACAGAGCCCAGTAGAGCCCGACAGAGCCCGACAGGGCCCAGTAGAGCCCGACAGAGCCCGACAAAGCCCGACAGAGCCCGACAGAGCCTGACAGGGCCCGACAGAGCCCGACAGAGCCCGACAGGGCCCGACAGAGCCCGACAGGGCCCGACAGGGCCCAGTAGAGCCCGACAGAGCCCGACAGAGCCCGACAGAGCCCGACAGAGCCCAGTAGAGCCCGACAGAGCCCGACAGAGCCCGACAGAGCCCGACAGGGCCCGACAGGGCCCGACAGAGCCCGACAGAGCCCGACAGGGCCCAGTAGAGCCCGACAGAGCCCGATAGAGCCCGACAGAGCCCGACAGAGCCCAGTAGAGCCCGACAGAGCCCGACAGAGCCCGACAGGGCCCGACAGGGCCCGACAGAGCCCGACAGAGCCCGACAGAGCCCGACAGAGCCCGACAGGGCCCGACAGAGCCCAGTAGAGCCCGACAGAGCCCGACAGAGCCCGACAGAGCCCGACAGGGCCCGACAGGGCCCGACAGGGCCCAGTAGAGCCCGACAGAGCCTGACAGAGCCCGACAGAGCCCGACAGGGCCCGACAGAGCCCGACAGAGCCCGACAGGGCCCGACAGGGCCTGACAGAGCCCGACAGGGCCCGACAGAGCCCGACAGGGCCCGACAGGGCCCGACAGAGCCCGACAGGGCCCGACAGGGCCCAGTAGAGCCCGACAGAGCCCGACAGAGCCCGACAGAGCCCAACAGGGCCCGACAGGGCCCAGTAGAGCCCGACAGAGCCCGACAGAGCCCGACAGAGCCCAGTAGAGCCCAGTAGAGCCCGACAGAGCCCGACACAGCCCGACAGAGCCCGACAGAGCCCGACAGGGCCCGACAGAGCCCGACAGAGCCCGACAGGGCCCGACACAGCCCGACAGAGCCCGACAGAGCCCGACAGGGCCCAGTAGAGCCCGACAGAGCCCGACAGAGCCCGACAGAGCCCGACAGGGACCGACAGAGCCCGACAGAGCCCGACAGGGCCCGACAGGGCCCGACAGAGCCCGACAGAGCCCGACAGGGCCCGACAGAGCCCGACAGAGCCCGACAGAGCCTACAGAGCCCGACAGGGCCCAGTAGAGCCCAGTAGAACCCGACAGAGCCCAGTAGAGCCCGACAGAGCCCGACAGAGCCCGACAGGGCCCGACAGGGCCCGACAGAGCCCGACAGAGCCCAGTACAGCCCGACAGAGCCCGACAGAGCCCAGTAGAGCCCAGTAGAGCCCGACAGGGACCGACAGGGCCCGACAGGGCCCAGTAGAGCCCGACAGAGCCCGACAGAGCCTGACAGAGCCCGACAGGGCCCGACAGAGCCCGACAGAGCCCGACAGAGCCCGACAGGGCCCAGTAGAGCCCGACAGAGCCCGACAGAGCCCGACAGAGCCCAGTAGAGCCCGACAGAGCCCGACAGAGCCCGACAGGGCCCAGTAGAGCCCGACAGAGCCCGACAGAGCCCGACAGGGCCCAGTAGAGCCCGACAGAGCCCGACAGAGCCCGACAGAGCCCGACAGAGCCCGACAGAGTCCGACAGGGCCCAGTAGAGCCCGACAGAGCCCGACAGAGCCCGACAGAGCCCGACAGGGCCCGACAGGGCCCGACAGAGCCAGACAGGGCCCGACAGGGCCCAGTAGAGCCCGACAGAGCCCGACAGGGCCCGACAGAGCCCGACAGAGCCCGACAGAGCCTACAGAGCCCGACAGGGCCCAGTAGAGCCCAGTAGAACCCGACAGAGCCCAGTAGAGCCCGACAGAGCCCGACAGAGCCCGACAGAGCCCGACAGAGCCCGACAGAGTCCGACAGGGCCCAGTAGAGCCCGACAGAGCCCGACAGAGCCCGACAGAGCCCGACAGAGTCCGACAGGGCCCAGTAGAGCCCGACAGAGCCCGACAGAGCCCGACAGAGCCCGACAGAGCCCGACAGAGCCCGACAGGGCCCAGTAGAGCCCGACAGAGCCCGACAGAGCCCGACAGAGCCCGACAGGGCCCAGTAGAGCCCGACAGAGCCCGACAGGGCCCAGTAGAGCCCGACAGAGCCCGACAGAGCCCGACAGAGCCCGACAGGGCCCGACAGAGCCCGACAGAGCCCAGTAGAGCCCGACAGAGCCCGACAGGGCCCAGTAGAGCCCGACAGAGCCCGACAAAGCCCGACAGAGCCCGACAGAGCCTGACAGGGCCCGACAGAGCCCGACAGAGCCCGACAGGGCCCGACAGAGCCCGACAGGGCCCGACAGAGCCCGACAGAGCCCAGTAGAGCCCGACAGAGCCCGACAGGGCCCAGTAGAGCCCGACAGAGCCCGACAAAGCCCGACAGAGCCCGACAGAGCCTGACAGGGCCCGACAGAGTCCGACAGGGCCCGACAGAGCCCGACAGAGCCCGACAGCGCCCGACAGAGCCCGACAGGGCCCGACAGAGCCCGACAGAGCCCGACAGAGCCCGACAGGGCCCGACAGAGACCGACAGAGCCCGACAGGGCCCAGTAGAGCCCGACAGAGCCCGACAGAGCCCGACAGAGCCCAGTAGAGCCCGACAGAGCCCGACAGAGTCCGACAGGGCCCGACAGAGCCCGACAGAGCCCGACAGAGCCCGATAGGGCCCGACAGGGCCCAGTAGAGCCCGACAGAGCCCGACAGAGCCCGACAGAGCCCAGTAGAGCCCAGTAGAGCCCGACAGAGCCCGACAGGGCCCGACAGAGCCCGACAGAGCCCGACACAGCCCGACAGAGCCCGACAGAGCCCGACAGGGCCCGACAGAGCCCGACAGAGCCCGACAGATCCCGACAGGGCCCAGTAGAGCCCGACAGAGCCCGACAGAGCCCGACAGAGCCCGACAGAGACCGACAGGGCCCAGTAGAGCCCGACAGAGCCCGACAGAGCCCGACAGAGCCCGACAGGTCCCGACAGGGCCCGACAGAGCCCGACAGGGCCCAGTAGAGCCCGACAGAGCCCGACAGAGCCCGACAGAACCCGACAGGGCCCAGTAGAGCCCGACAGAGCCCGACAGAGCCCGACAGAGCCCGACAGGGCCCGACAGAGCCCGACAGAGCCCGACAGAGCCCGACAGCGCCCGACAGGGCCCAGTAGAGCCCGACAGAGCCCGACAGAGCCCAACAGAGCCCGACAGGGCCCGACAGAGCCCGACAGAGCCCGACAGAGCCCAGTAGAGCCCGACAGAGCCCGACAGGGCCCGACAGAGCCCGACAGAGCCCGACAGAGCCCGACAGGGCCCAGTAGAGCCCGACAGTGCCCGACAGAGCCCGACAGGGCCCGACAGAGCCCGACAGAGCCTGACAGGGCCCGACAGGGCCCGACAGAGCCCGACAGGGCCCGACAGAGCCCGACAGAGCCCGACAGAGCCCGACAGGGCCCGACAGAGACCGACAGAGCCCGACAGGGCCCAGTAGAGCCCGACAGAGCCCGACAGAGCCCGACAGAGCCCAGTAGATCCCGACAGAGCCCGACAGAGCCCGACAGAGCCCGACAGGGCCCGACAGAGCCCGACAGAGCCCGACAGGGCCCAGTAGAGCCCGACAGAGCCCGACAAAGCCCGACAGAGCCCGACAGAGCCTGACAGGGCCCAGTAGAGCCCGACAGAGCCCGACAAAGCCCGACAGGGCCCGACAGGGCCCGACACGGCCCAGTAGAGCCCGACAGAGCCCGACAGAGCCCAGTAGAGCCCAGTAGAGCCCGACAGAGCCCGACAGAGCCCGACAGAGCCCGACAGGGCCCGACAGAGCCCGACAGAGCCCGACAGGGCCCGACAGGGCCCGACAGGGCCCAGTAGAGCCCGACAGAGCCCGACAGAGCCCGACAGAGCCCGACAGGGCCCAGTAGAGCCCAGTAGAGCCCGACAGAGCCCAACAGAGCCCAGTAGAGCCCAGTAGAGCCCGACAGGGCCCGACAGGGCCCGACAGGGCCCAGTAGACCCCGACAGAGCCCGACAGAGCCTGACAGAGCCCGACAGGGCCCGACAGGGCCCGACAGAGCCCGACAGAGCCCGACAGGGCCCAGTAGAGCCCGACAGAGCCCGACAGAGCCCGACAGAGCCCGACAGGGCCCGACAGGGCCCGACAGAGCCCGACAGAGACCGACAGGGCCCGACAGAGTCCGACAGGGCCCGACAGGGCCCAGTAGAGCCCGATAGAGCCCGACAGAGCCCGACAGAGCCCGACAGGGCCCGACACAGCCCGACAGAGCCCGACAGGGCCCGACAGGGCCCGACAGGGCCCGACAGAGCCCGACAGGGCCCGACAGAGCCCGACAGAGCCCGACAGGGCACGACAGAGCCCGACAGAGCCCGACAGGGCCCGACAGAGCCCGACAGAGCCCGACAGAGCCCGACACGGCCCAGTAGAGCCCGACAGAGCCCAGTAGAGCCCAGTAGAGCCCGACAGAGCCCGACAGAGCCCGACAGAGCCCGACAGGGCCCGACAGGGCCCGACAGGGCCCAGTAGAGCCCGACAGAGCCCGACAGGGCCCGACAGAGCCCGACAGAGCCCGACAGAGCCCGACAGGGCCCAGTAGAGCCCGACAGAGCCCGACAGAGCCCGACAGAGCCCAGTAGAGCCCGACAGAGCCCGACAGAGTCCGACAGGGCCCGACAGAGCCCGACAGAGCCCGACAGAGCCCGATAGGGCCCGACAGGGCCCAGTAGAGCCCGACAGAGCCCGACAGAGCCCGACAGAGCCCAGTAGAGCCCAGTAGAGCCCGACAGAGCCCGACAGGGCCCGACAGAGCCCGACAGAGCCCGACACAGCCCGACAGAGCCCGACAGAGCCCGACAGGGCCCGACAGAGCCCGACAGAGCCCGACAGATCCCGACAGGGCCCAGTAGAGCCCGACAGAGCCCGACAGAGCCCGACAGAGCCCGACAGAGACCGACAGGGCCCAGTAGAGCCCGACAGAGCCCGACAGAGCCCGACAGAGCCCGACAGGTCCCGACAGGGCCCGACAGAGCCCGACAGGGCCCAGTAGAGCCCGACAGAGCCCGACAGAGCCCGACAGAACCCGACAGGGCCCAGTAGAGCCCGACAGAGCCCGACAGAGCCCGACAGAGCCCGACAGGGCCCGACAGAGCCCGACAGAGCCCGACAGAGCCTGACAGCGCCCGACAGGGCCCAGTAGAGCCCGACAGAGCCCGACAGAGCCCAACAGAGCCCGACAGGGCCCGACAGAGCCCGACAGAGCCCGACAGAGCCCAGTAGAGCCCGACAGAGCCCGACAGGGCCCGACAGAGCCCGACAGAGCCCGACAGAGCCCGACAGGGCCCAGTAGAGCCCGACAGTGCCCGACAGAGCCCGACAGGGCCCGACAGAGCCCGACAGAGCCTGACAGGGCCCGACAGGGCCCGACAGAGCCCGACAGGGCCCGACAGAGCCCGACAGAGCCCGACAGAGCCCGACAGGGCCCGACAGAGACCGACAGAGCCCGACAGGGCCCAGTAGAGCCCGACAGAGCCCGACAGAGCCCGACAGAGCCCAGTAGATCCCGACAGAGCCCGACAGAGCCCGACAGAGCCCGACAGGGCCCGACAGAGCCCGACAGAGCCCGACAGGGCCCAGTAGAGCCCGACAGAGCCCGACAAAGCCCGACAGAGCCCGACAGAGCCTGACAGGGCCCAGTAGAGCCCGACAGAGCCCGACAAAGCCCGACAGGGCCCGACAGGGCCCGACACGGCCCAGTAGAGCCCGACAGAGCCCGACAGAGCCCAGTAGAGCCCAGTAGAGCCCGACAGAGCCCGACAGAGCCCGACAGAGCCCGACAGGGCCCGACAGAGCCCGACAGAGCCCGACAGGGCCCGACAGGGCCCGACAGGGCCCAGTAGAGCCCGACAGAGCCCGACAGAGCCCGACAGAGCCCGACAGGGCCCAGTAGAGCCCAGTAGAGCCCGACAGAGCCCAACAGAGCCCAGTAGAGCCCAGTAGAGCCCGACAGGGCCCGACAGGGCCCGACAGGGCCCAGTAGACCCCGACAGAGCCCGACAGAGCCTGACAGAGCCCGACAGGGCCCGACAGGGCCCGACAGAGCCCGACAGAGCCCGACAGGGCCAAGTAGAGCCCGACAGAGCCCGACAGAGCCCGACAGAGCCCGACAGGGCCCGACAGGGCCCGACAGAGCCCGACAGAGACCGACAGGGCCCGACAGAGTCCGACAGGGCCCGACAGGGCCCAGTAGAGCCCGATAGAGCCCGACAGAGCCCGACAGAGCCCGACAGGGCCCGACACAGCCCGACAGAGCCCGACAGGGCCCGACAGGGCCCGACAGGGCCCGACAGAGCCCGACAGGGCCCGACAGAGCCCGACAGAGCCCGACAGGGCACGACAGAGCCCGACAGAGCCCGACAGGGCCCGACAGAGCCCGACAGAGCCCGACAGAGCCCGACACGGCCCAGTAGAGCCCGACAGAGCCCAGTAGAGCCCAGTAGAGCCCGACAGAGCCCGACAGAGCCCGACAGAGCCCGACAGGGCCCGACAGGGCCCGACAGGGCCCAGTAGAGCCCGACAGAGCCCGACAGGGCCCGACAGAGCCCGACAGAGCCCGACAGAGCCCGACAGGGCCCAGTAGAGCCCGACAGAGCCCGACAGAGCCCGACAGAGCCCGACAGGGCCCGACAGAGCCCGACAGGGCCCGACAGAGCCCGACAGGGCCCGACAGGGCCCGACAGAGCCCGACAGAGCCCGACAGGGCCCGACAGAGCCCAGTAGAGCCCGACAGGGCCCAGTAGAGCCCGACAGAGCCCGACAGAGCCCGACAGAGCCTGACAGAGCCCGACAGGGCCCAGTAGAGCCCGACAGAGCCCGACAGAGCCCGACAGAGCCCAGTAGAGCCCAGTAGAGCCCGACAGAGCCCGACAGAGCCCGACAGGGCCCAGTAGAGCCCGACAGAGCCCGACAGAGCCCGACAGAGCCCGACAGAGCCCAGTAGAGCCCGACAGAGCCCGACAGAGCCCGACAGAGCCCGACAGAGCCCGACAGGGCCCGACAGAGCCCGACAGAGCCCGACAGGGCCCGACAGAGCCCGACAGGGCCCAGTAGAGCCCGACAGAGCCCGACAGAGCCCGACAGAGCCCGACAGAGCCCGACAGAGTCCGACAGGGCCCAGTAGAGCCCAGTAGAGCCCGACAGAGCCCGACACAGCCCGACAGAGCCCGACAGAGCCCGACAGGGCCCGACAGAGCCCGACAGAGCCCGACAGGGCCCGACAGAGCCCGACAGAGTCCGACAGAGCCCGACAGAGTCCGACAGGGCCCAGTAGAGCCCGACAGAGCCCGACAGAGCCCGACAGAGCCCGACAGGGCCCGACAGGGCCCGACAGAGCCCGACAGAGCCAGACAGGGCCCGACAGGGCCCAGTAGAGACCGACAGAGCCCGAGAGGGCCCGACAGAGCCCGACAGAGCCCGACAGAGCCCGACAGGGCCTGACAGAGCCCGACAGAGCCCGACAGAGCCCGACAGGGCCCAGTAGAGCCCGACAGAGCCCGACAGAGCCCGACAGAACCCGACAGGGCCCAGTAGAGCCCGACAGAGCCCGACAGAGCCCGACAGGGCCCGACAGGGCCCGACAGAGCCCGACAGGGCCCAGTAGAGCCCGACAGAGCCCGAGAGGGCCCGACAGAGCCCGACAGAGCCCGACAGAGCCCGACAGATCCCGACAGGGCCCGACAGGGCCCAGTAGAGCCCGACAGAGCCCGACAGAGCCCGACAGAACCCGACAGGGCCCAGTAGAGCCCGACAGAGCCCGACAGAGCCCGACAGGGCCCGATAGAGCCCGACAGAGCCCGACAGAGCCCGACAGGGCCCAGTAGAGCCCGACAGAGCCCGACAGAGCCCGACAGAGCCCGACAGGGACCGACAGAGCCCGACAGAGCCCGACAGGGCCCGACAGAGCCCGACAGAGCCCAGTAGATCCCGACAGAGCCCGACAGAGCCCGACAGAGCCCGACAGCGCCCGACAGAGCCCGACAGAGCCCGACAGGGCCCAGTAGAGCCCGACAGAGCCCGACAAAGCCCGACAGAGCCCGACAGAGCCTGACAGGGCCCAGTAGAGCCCGACAGAGCCCGACAGAGCCCGACAGGGCCCGACAGGGCCCGACACGGCCCAGTAGAGCCCGACAGAGCCCGACAGAGCCCAGTAGAGCCCAGTAAAGCCCGACAGAGCCCGACAGAGCCCGACAGAGCCCGACAGGGCCCGACAGAGCCCGACAGAGCCCGACAGGGCCCGACAGGGCCTGACAGAGCCCGACAGGGCCCGACAGGGCCCGACAGGGCCCAGTAGAGCCCGACAGAGCCCGACAGAGCCCAGTAGAGCCCAGTAGAGCCCGACAGGGCCCGACAGGGCCCGACAGGGCCCAGTAGAGCCCGACAGAGCCCGACAGAGCCTGACAGAGCCCGACAGGGCCCGACAGGGCCCGACAGAGCCCGACAGAGCCCGACAGGGCCCAGTAGAGCCCGACAGAGCCCGACAGAGCCCGACAGAGCCCGACAGGGCCCGACAGGGCCCGACAGAGCCCGACAGAGACCGACAGGGCCCGACAGAGCCCGACAGGGCCCGACAGGGCCCAGTAGAGCCCGATAGATCCCGACAGAGCCCGACAGAGCCCGACAGGGCCCGACACAGCCCGACAGAGCCCGACAGGGCCCGACAGGGCCCGACAGGGCCCGACAGAGCCCGACAGGGCCCGACAGAGCCCGACAGAGCCCGACAGGGCACGACAGAGCCCGACAGAGCCCGACAGAGCCCGACAGGGCCCAGTAGAGCCCGACAGAGCCCAGTAGAGCCCAGTAGAGCCCGACAGAGCCCGACAGAGCCCGACAGAGCCCGACAGGGCCCGACAGGGCCCGACAGGGCCCAGTAGAGCCCGACAGAGCCCGACAGGGCCCGACAGAGCCCGACAGGGCCCGACAGAGCCCGACAGAGCCCGACAGGGCCCAGTAGAGCCCGACAGAGCCCGACAGAGCCCGACAGAGCCCGACAGGGCCCGACAGAGCCCGACAGGGCCCGACAGAGCCCGACAGAGCCCGACAGGGCCCCACAGAGCCCGACAGAGCCCGACAGGGCCCAGTAGAGCCCGACAGAGCCCGACAGAGCCCGACAGAGCCCGACAGAGCCCAGTAGAGCCCGACAGAGCCCGACAGAGCCCGACAGGGCCCGACAGGGCCCGACAGAGCCCGACAGAGCCCGACAGGGCCCGACAGAGCCCAGTAGAGCCCGACAGAGCCTAACAGAGCCCGACAGAGCCCGACAGAGCCCGACAGAGCCCGACAGGGCCCGACAGGGCCCAGTAGAGCCCGACAGAGCCCGACAGAGCCCGACAGAGCCCAGTAGAGCCCAGTAGAGCCCGACAGAGCCCGACACAGCCCGACAGAGCCCGACAGAGCCCGACAGAGCCCGACAGGGCCCGACAGAGCCCGACAGAGCCCGACAGGGCCCGACAGAGCCCGACAGAGCCCGACAGAGCCCGACAGGGCCCAGTAGAGCCCGACAGAGCCCGACAGAGCCCGACAGAGCCCGACAGGGCCCGACAGGGCCCGACAGAGCCCGACAGAGCCCGACAGGGCCCGACAGAGCCCGACAGAGCCCGACAGAGCCTACAGAGCCCGACAGGGCCCAGTAGAGCCCAGTAGAACCCGACAGAGCCCAGTAGAGCCCGACAGAGCCCGACAGAGCCCGACAGAGCCCGACAGGGCCCGACAGAGCCCGACAGAGCCCGACAGGGCCCGACAGAGCCCGACAGGGCCCAGTAGAGCCCGACAGAGCCCGACAGAGCCCGACAGAGCCCGACAGAGCCCGACAGGGCCCGACAGGGCGCAGTAGAGCCCGACAGAGCCCGACAGAGCCCGACAGAGCCCAGTAGAGCCCAGTAGAGCCCGACAGAGCCCGACACAGCCCGACAGAGCCCGACAGAGCCCGACAGGGCCCGACAGAGCCCGACAGAGCCCGACAGGGCCCGACAGAGCCCGACAGAGCCCGACAGAGCCCGACAGGGCCCAGTAGAGCCCGACAGAGCCCGACAGAGCCCGACAGAGCCCGACAGGGACCGACAGAGCCCGACAGAGCCCGACAGGGCCCGACAGGGCCCGACAGAGCCCGACAGAGCCCGACAGGGCCCGACAGAGCCCGACAGAGCCCGACAGAGCCTACAGAGCCCGACAGGGCCCAGTAGAGCCCAGTAGAACCCGACAGAGCCCAGTAGAGCCCGACAGAGCCCGACAGAGCCCGACAGAGCCCGACAGGGCCCGACAGAGCCCGACAGAGCCCGACAGGGCCCGACAGAGCCCGACAGGGCCCAGTAGAGCCCGACAGAGCCCGACAGAGCCCGACAGAGCCCGACAGAGTCCGACAGGGCCCAGTAGAGCCCGACAGAGCCCGACAGAGCCCGACAGAGCCCGACAGGGCCCGACAGGGCCCGACAGAGCCAGACAGGGCCCGACAGGGCCCAGTAGAGCCCGACAGAGCCCGAGAGGGCCCGACAGAGCCCGACAGAGCCCGACAGAGCCCGACAGGGCCCGACAGAGCCCGACAGAGCCCGACAGAGCCCGACAGGGCCCAGTAGAGCCCGACAGAGCCCGACAGAGCCCGACAGAACCCGACAGGGCCCAGTAGAGCCCGACAGAGCCCGACAGAGCCCGACAGAGCCCGACAGGGCCCGACAGGGCCCGACAGAGCCCGACAGGGCCCAGTAGAGCCCGACAGAGCCCGAGAGGGCCCGACAGAGCCCGACAGAGCCCGACAGAGCCCGACAGATCCCGACAGGGCCCGACAGGGCCCAGTAGAGCCCGACAGAGCCCGACAGAGCCCGACAGAACCCGACAGGGCCCAGTAGAGCCCGACAGAGCCCGACAGAGCCCGACAGAGCCCGACAGGGCCCGACAGAGCCCGACAGAGCCCGACAGAGCCTACAGAGCCCGACAGGGCCCAGTAGAGCCCAGTAGAACCCGACAGAGCCCAGTAGAGCCCGACAGAGCCCGACAGAGCCCGACAGAGCCCGACAGAGCCCGACAGAGGCCGACAGGGCCCAGTAGAGCCCGACAGAGCCCGACAGAGCCCGACAGAGCCCGACAGAGTCCGACAGGGCCCAGTAGAGCCCGACAGAGCCCGACAGAGCCCGACAGAGCCCGACAGAGCCCGACAGGGCCCAGTAGAGCCCGACAGAGCCCGACAGAGCCCGACAGAGCCCGACAGGGCCCGACAGAGCCCGACAGAGCCCAGTAGAGCCCGACAGAGCCCGACAGGGCCCAGTAGAGCCCGACAGAGCCCGACAGAGCCCGACAGAGCCCGACAGGGCCCGACAGAGCCCGACAGAGCCCAGTAGAGCCCGACAGAGCCCGACAGGGCCCAGTAGAGCCCGACAGAGCCCGACAAAGCCCGACAGAGCCCGACAGAGCCTGACAGGGCCCGACAGAGCCCGACAGAGCCCGACAGGGCCCGACAGAGCCAGACAGGGCCCGACAGAGCCCGACAGGGCCCGACAGAGCCCGACAGAGCCCAGTAGAGCCCGACAGAGCCCGACAGGGCCCAGTAGAGCCCGACAGAGCCCGAGAAAGCCCGACAGAGCCCGACAGAGCCTGACAGGGCCCGACAGAGCCCGACAGAGCCCGACAGGGCCCGACAGAGCCCGACAGGGCCCGAGAGAGCCCGACAGAGCCCGACAGAGCCCGACAGGGCCCGACAGAGACCGACAGAGCCCGACAGGGCCCAGTAGAGCCCGACAGAGCCCGACAGAGCCCGACAGAGCCCGACAGAGCCCAGTAGAGCCCGACAGAGCCCGACAGAGTCCGACAGGGCCCGACAGAGCCCGACAGAGCCCGACAGAGCCCAATAGGGCCCGACAGGGCCCAGTAGAGCCCGACAGAGCCCGACAGAGCCCGACAGAGCCCAGTAGAGCCCAGTAGAGCCCGACAGAGCCCGACACAGCCCGACAGAGCCCGACAGAGCCCGACACAGCCCGACAGAGCCCGACAGAGCCCGACAGGGCCCGACAGAGCCCGACAGAGCCCGACAGATCCCGACAGGGCCCAGTAGAGCCCGACAGAGCCCGACAGAGCCCGACAGAGCCCGACAGGGCCCAGTAGAGCCCGACAGAGCCCGACAGAGCCCGACAGAGCCCGACAGGGCCCGACAGGGCCCGACAGAGCCCGACAGGGCCCAGTAGAGCCCGACAGAGCCCGACAGAGCCCGACAGAACCCGACAGGGCCCAGTAGAGCCCGACAGAGCCCGACAGAGCCCGACAGAGCCCGACAGGGCCCGACAGAGCCCGACAGAGCCCGACAGAGCCCGACAGCGCCCGACAGGGCCCAGTAGAGCCCGACAGAGCCCGACAGAGCCCAACAGAGCCCGACAGGGCCCGACAGAGCCCGACAGAGCCCGACAGAGCCCAGTAGAGCCCGACAGAGCCCGACAGGGCCCGACAGAGCCCGACAGAGCCCGACAGGGCCCGACAGGGCCCGACAGAGCCCGACAGTGCCCGACAGAGCCCGACAGGGCCCGACAGAGCCCGACAGAGCCTGACAGGGCCCGACAGGGCCCGACAGAGCCCGACAGGGCCCGACAGAGCCCGACAGAGCCCGACAGAGCCCGACAGGGCCCGACAGAGACCGACAGAGCCCGACAAGGCCCAGTAGAGCCCGACAGAGCCCGACAGAGCCCGACAGAGCCCGACAGAGCCCAGTAGATCCCGACAGAGCCCGACAGAGCCCGACAGAGCCCGACAGGGCCCGACAGAGCCCGACAGAGCCCGACAGGGCCCAGTAGAGCCCGACAGAGCCCGACAGGGCCCGACAGAGCCCGACAGAGCCCGACAGGGCCCGACAGAGCCCGACAGAGCCCGACAGGGCCCAGTAGAGCCCGACAGAGCCCGACAGAGCCCGACAGGGCCCGACAGAGCCCGACAGGGCCCGACAGAGCCCGACAGAGCCCGACAGGGCCCGACAGAGCCCGACAGAGCCCGACAGGGCCCCACAGAGCCCGACAGAGCCCGACAGGGCCCAGTAGAGCCCGACAGAGCCCGAGAGAGCCCGACAGAGCCCGACAGAGCCCAGTAGAGCCCGACAGAGCCCGACAGAGCCCGACAGAGCCCGACAGGGCCCAGTAGATCCCGACAGAGCCCGACAGGGCCCGACAGGGCCCGACAGAGCCCGACAGAGCCCGACAGAGCCCGACAGGGCCCGACAGAGCCCGACAGAGTCCGACAGGGCCCAGTAGAGCCCAGTAGAGCCCGACAGAGCCCGACACAGCCCGACAGAGCCCGACAGAGCCCGACAGGGCCCGACAGAGCCCGACAGAGCCCGACAGAGCCCGACAGGGCCCAGTAGAGCCCGACAGAGCCCGACAGAGCCCGACAGAGCCCGACAGGGACCGACAGAGCCCGACAGAGCCCGACAGGGCCCGACAGGGCCCGACAGAGCCCGACAGAGCCCGACAGGGCCCGACAGAGCCCGACAGAGCCCGACAGAGCCTACAGAGCCCGACAGGGCCCAGTAGAGCCCAGTAGAACCCGACAGAGCCCAGTAGAGCCCGACAGGGCCCGACAGGGCCCAGTAGAGCCCGACAGAGCCCGACAGAGCCCGACAGAGCCCGACAGGGCCCGACAGGGCCCAGTAGAGCCCGACAGAGCCCGACAGAGCCCGACAGAGCCCAGTAGAGCCCAGTAGAGCCCGACAGAGCCCGACACAGCCCGACAGAGCCCGACAGGGACCGACAGGGCCCGACAGAGCCCGACAGAGCCCGACAGAGCCCGATAGGGCCCGACAGGGCCCAGTAGAGCCCAGTAGAACCCGACAGAGCCCAGTAGAGCCCGACAGAGCCCGACAGAGCCCGACAGAGCCCGACAGGGCCCGACAGAGCCCGACAGGGCCCGACAGAGCCCGACAGAGCCCGACAGGGCCCAGTAGAGCCCGACAGAGCCCGACAGAGCCCGACAGAGCCCGACAGAGTCCGACAGGGCCCAGTAGAGCCCGACAGAGCCCGACAGAGCCCGACAGAGCCCGACAGGGCCCGACAGGGCCCGACAGAGCCCGACAGAGCCAGACAGGGCCCGACAGGGCCCAGTAGAGCCCGACAGAGCCCGAGAGGGCCCGACAGAGCCCGACAGAGCCCGACAGAGCCCGACAGGGCCCGACAGAGCCCGACAGAGCCCGACAGGGCCCCATAGAGCCCGACAGAGCCCGACAGGGCCCAGTAGAGCCCGACAGAGCCCGACAGAGCCCGACAGAGCCCGACAGAGCCCAGTAGAGCCCGACAGAGCCCGACAGAGCCCGACAGGGCCCGACAGGGCCCGACAGAGCCCGACAGAGCCCGACAGGGCCCGACAGAGCCCAGTAGAGCCCGACAGAGCCTAACAGAGCCCGACAGAGCCCGACAGGGCCCGACAGGGCCCGACAGGGCCCAGTAGAGCCCGACAGAGCCTGACAGAGCCCGACAGAGCCCGACAGGGCCCGACAGAGCCCGACAGAGCCCGACAGGGCCCGACAGGGCCTGACAGAGCCCGACAGGGCCCGACAGAGCCCGACAGGGCCCGACAGGGCATGACAGAGCCCGACAGGGCCCGACAGGGCCCAGTAGAGCCCGACAGAGCCCGACAGAGCCCGACAGAGCCCGACAGGGCCCGACAGGGCCCAGTAGAGCCCGACAGAGCCCGACAGAGCCCGATAGAGCCCAGTAGAGCCCAGTAGAGCCCGACAGAGCCCGACACAGCCCGACAGAGCCCGACAGAGCCCGACAGAGCCCGACAGGGCCCGACAGAGCCCGACAGAGCCCGACAGGGCCCGACAGAGCCCGACAGAGCCCGACAGAGCCCGACAGGGCCCAGTAGAGCCCGACAGAGCCCGACAGAGCCCGACAGAGCCCGACAGGGCCCGACAGGGCCCGACAGAGCCCGACAGAGCCCGACAGGGCCCGACAGAGCCCGACAGAGCCCGACAGAGCCTACAGAGCCCGACAGGGCCCAGTAGAGCCCAGTAGAACCCGACAGAGCCCAGTAGAGCCCGACAGAGCCCGACAGAGCCCGACAGAGCCCGACAGGGCCCGACAGAGCCCGACAGAGCCCGACAGGGCCCGACAGAGCCCGACAGGGCCCAGTAGAGCCCGACAGAGCCCGACAGAGCCCGACAGAGCCCGACAGAGCCCGACAGGGCCCGACAGGGCCCGACAGGGCCCAGTAGAGCCCGACAGAGCCCGACAGAGCCCGACAGAGCCCAGTAGAGCCCAGTAGAGCCCGACAGAGCCCGACACAGCCCGACAGAGCCCGACAGAGCCCGACAGGGCCCGACAGAGCCCGACAGAGCCCGACAGGGCCCGACAGAGCCCGACAGAGCCCGACAGAGCCCGACAGGGCCCAGTAGAGCCCGACAGAGCCCGACAGAGCCCGACAGAGCCCGACAGGGACCGACAGAGCCCGACAGAGCCCGACAGGGCCCGACAGGGCCCGACAGAGCCCGACAGAGCCCGACAGGGCCCGACAGAGCCCGACAGAGCCCGACAGAGCCTACAGAGCCCGACAGGGCCCAGTAGAGCCCAGTAGAACCCGACAGAGCCCAGTAGAGCCCGACAGAGCCCGACAGAGCCCGACAGAGCCCGACAGGGCCCGACAGAGCCCGACAGAGCCCGACAGGGCCCGACAGAGCCCGACAGGGCCCAGTAGAGCCCGACAGAGCCCGACAGAGCCCGACAGAGCCCGACAGAGTCCGACAGGGCCCAGTAGAGCCCGACAGAGCCCGACAGAGCCCGACAGAGCCCGACAGGGCCCGACAGGGCCCGACAGAGCCAGACAGGGCCCGACAGGGCCCAGTAGAGCCCGACAGAGCCCGAGAGGGCCCGACAGAGCCCGACAGAGCCCGACAGAGCCCGACAGGGCCCGACAGAGCCCGACAGAGCCCGACAGAGCCCGACAGGGCCCAGTAGAGCCCGACAGAGCCCGACAGAGCCCGACAGAACCCGACAGGGCCCAGTAGAGCCCGACAGAGCCCGACAGAGCCCGACAGAGCCCGACAGGGCCCGACAGAGCCCGACAGAGCCCGACAGAGCCTACAGAGCCCGACAGGGCCCAGTAGAGCCCAGTAGAACCCGACAGAGCCCAGTAGAGCCCGACAGAGCCCGACAGAGCCCGACAGAGCCCGACAGAGCCCGACAGAGGCCGACAGGGCCCAGTAGAGCCCGACAGAGCCCGACAGAGCCCGACAGAGCCCGACAGAGTCCGACAGGGCCCAGTAGAGCCCGACAGAGCCCGACAGAGCCCGACAGAGCCCGACAGAGCCCGACAGAGCCCGACAGGGCCCAGTAGAGCCCGACAGAGCCCGACAGAGCCCGACAGAGCCCGACAGGGCCCGACAGAGCCCGACAGAGCCCAGTAGAGCCCGACAGAGCCCGACAGGGCCCAGTAGAGCCCGACAGAGCCCGACAGAGCCCGACAGAGCCCGACAGGGCCCGACAGAGCCCGACAGAGCCCAGTAGAGCCCGACAGAGCCCGACAGGGCCCAGTAGAGCCCGACAGAGCCCGACAAAGCCCGACAGAGCCCGACAGAGCCTGACAGGGCCCGACAGAGCCCGACAGAGCCCGACAGGGCCCGACAGAGCCAGACAGGGCCCGACAGAGCCCGACAGGGCCCGACAGAGCCCGACAGAGCCCAGTAGAGCCCGACAGAGCCCGACAGGGCCCAGTAGAGCCCGACAGAGCCCGACAAAGCCCGACAGAGCCCGACAGAGCCTGACAGGGCCCGACAGAGCCCGACAGAGCCCGACAGGGCCCGACAGAGCCCGACAGGGCCCGAGAGAGCCCGACAGAGCCCGACAGAGCCCGACAGGGCCCGACAGAGACCGACAGAGCCCGACAGGGCCCAGTAGAGCCCGACAGAGCCCGACAGAGCCCGACAGAGCCCGACAGAGCCCAGTAGAGCCCGACAGAGCCCGACAGAGTCCGACAGGGCCCGACAGAGCCCGACAGAGCCCGACAGAGCCCAATAGGGCCCGACAGGGCCCAGTAGAGCCCGACAGAGCCCGACAGAGCCCGACAGAGCCCAGTAGAGCCTAGTAGAGCCCGACAGAGCCCGACACAGCCCGACAGAGCCCGACAGAGCCCGACACAGCCCGACAGAGCCCGACAGAGCCCGACAGGGCCCGACAGAGCCCGACAGAGCCCGACAGATCCCGACAGGGCCCAGTAGAGCCCGACAGAGCCCGACAGAGCCCGACAGAGCCCGACAGGGCCCAGTAGAGCCCGACAGAGCCCGACAGAGCCCGACAGAGGCCGACAGGGCCCGACAGGGCCCGACAGAGCCCGACAGGGCCCAGTAGAGCCCGACAGAGCCCGACAGAGCCCGACAGAACCCGACAGGGCCCAGTAGAGCCCTACAGAGCCCGACAGAGCCCGACAGAGCCCGACAGGGCCCGACAGAGCCCGACAGAGCCCGACAGAGCCCGACAGCGCCCGACAGGGCCCAGTAGAGCCCGACAGAGCCCGACAGAGCCCAACAGAGCCCGACAGGGCCCGACAGAGCCCGACAGAGCCCGACAGAGCCCAGTAGAGCCCGACAGAGCCCGACAGGGCCCGACAGAGCCCGACAGAGCCCGACAGGGCCCGACAGGGCCCGACAGAGCCCGACAGTGCCCGACAGAGCCCGACAGGGCCCGACAGAGCCCGACAGAGCCTGACAGGGCCCGACAGGGCCCGACAGAGCCCGACAGGGCCCGACAGAGCCCGACAGAGCCCGACAGAGCCCGACAGGGCCCGACAGAGACCGACAGAGCCCGACAAGGCCCAGTAGAGCCCGACAGAGCCCGACAGAGCCCGACAGAGCCCGACAGAGCCCAGTAGATCCCGACAGAGCCCGACAGAGCCCGACAGAGCCCGACAGGGCCCGACAGAGCCCGACAGAGCCCGACAGGGCCCAGTAGAGCCCGACAGAGCCCGACAAAGCCCGACAGAGCCCGACAGGGCCCGACACGGCCCAGTAGAGCCCGACAGAGCCCGACAGAGCCCAGTAGAGCCCAGTAGAGCCCGACAGAGCCCGACAGAGCCCGACAGAGCCTGACAGGGCCCAGTAGAGCCCGACAGAGCCCGACAGAGCCCGACAGGGCCCGACAGGGCCCGACACGGCCCAGTAGAGCCCGACAGAGCCCGACAGAGCCCAGTAGAGCCCAGTAGAGCCCGACAGAGCCCGACAGAGCCCGACAGAGCCCGACAGGGCCCGACAGAGCCCGACAGAGCCCGACAGGGCCCGACAGGGCCCGACAGAGCCCGACAGGGCCCGACAGAGCCCGAGAGGGCCCAGTAGAGCCCGACAGAGCCCGACAGAGCCCGACAGAACCCGACAGGGCCCAGTAGAGCCCAGTAGAGCCCGACAGAGCCCGACAGAGCCCAGTAGAGCCCAGTAGAGCCCGACAGGGCCCGACAGGGCCCGACAGAGCCCAGTAGAGCCCGACAGAGCCCGACAGAGCCTGACAGAGCCCGACAGGGCCCGACAGGGCCCGACAGAGCCCGACAGGGCCCGACAGGGCCCGACAGAGCCCGACAGAGCCCGACAGAGCCCGACAGAGCCCGACAGGGCCCGACAGGGCCCGACAGAGCCCGACAGGGCCCGACAGAGCCCGACAGAGCCCGACAGGGCACGACAGAGCCCGACAGAGCCCGACAGGGCCCGACAGAGCCCGACAGAGCCCGACAGAGCCCGACAGGGCCCAGTAGAGCCCGACAGAGCCCAGTAGAGCCCAGTAGAGCCCGACAGAGCCCGACAGAGCCCGACAGAGCCCGACAGGGCCCGACAGGGCCCGACAGGGCCCAGTAGAGCCCGACAGAGCCCGACAGGGCCCGACAGAGCCCGACAGAGCCCGACAGGGCCCGACAGAGCCCGACAGAGCCCGACAGGGCCCAGTAGAGCCCGACAGAGCCCGACAGAGCCCGACAGGGCCCGACAGAGCCCGACAGGGCCCGACAGAGCCCGACAGAGCCCGACAGGGCCCGACAGAGCCCGACAGAGCCCGACAGGGCCCCACAGAGCCCGACAGAGCCCGACAGGGCCCAGTAGAGCCCGACAGAGCCCGAGAGAGCCCGACAGAGCCCGACAGAGCCCAGTAGAGCCCGACAGAGCCCGACAGAGCCCGACAGAGCCCGACAGGGCCCGACAGGGCCCGACAGAGCCCGACAGAGCCCGACAGGGCCCGACAGAGCCCGACAGAGCCTGACAGAGCCCGACAGGGCCCGACAGAGCCCGACAGGGCCCAGTAGAGCCCGACAGAGCCCGACAGAGCCCGACAGAGCCCGACAGAGCCCGACAGAGTCCGACAGGGCCCAGTAGAGCCCAGTAGAGCCCGACAGAGCCCGACACAGCCCGACAGAGCCCGACAGAGCCCGACAGGGCCCGACAGAGCCCGACAGAGCCCGACAGAGCCCGACAGGGCCCAGTAGAGCCCGACAGAGCCCGACAGAGCCCGACAGAGCCCGACAGGGACCGACAGAGCCCGACAGAGCCCGACAGGGCCCGACAGGGCCCGACAGAGCCCGACAGAGCCCGACAGGGCCCGACAGAGCCCGACAGAGCCCGACAGAGCCTACAGAGCCCGACAGGGCCCAGTAGAGCCCAGTAGAACCCGACAGAGCCCAGTAGAGCCCGACAGGGCCCGACAGGGCCCAGTAGAGCCCGACAGAGCCCGACAGAGCCCGACAGAGCCCGACAGGGCCCGACAGGGCCCAGTAGAGCCCGACAGAGCCCGACAGAGCCCGACAGAGCCCAGTAGAGCCCAGTAGAGCCCGACAGAGCCCGACACAGCCCGACAGAGCCCGACAGGGACCGACAGGGCCCGACAGAGCCCGACAGAGCCCGACAGAGCCTACAGAGCCCGACAGGGCCCAGTAGAGCCCAGTAGAACCCGACAGAGCCCAGTAGAGCCCGACAGAGCCCGACAGAGCCCGACAGAGCCCGACAGGGCCCGACAGAGCCCGACAGAGCCCGACAGGGCCCGACAGAGCCCGACAGGGCCCAGTAGAGCCCGACAGAGCCCGACAGAGCCCGACAGAGCCCGACAGAGTCCGACAGGGCCCAGTAGAGCCCGACAGAGCCCGACAGAGCCCGACAGAGCCCGACAGGGCCCGACAGGGCCCGACAGAGCCCGACAGAGCCAGACAGGGCCCGACAGGGCCCAGTAGAGCCCAACAGAGCCCGAGAGGGCCCGACAGAGCCCGACAGAGCCCGACAGAGCCCGACAGGGCCCGACAGAGCCCGACAGAGCCCGACAGAGCCCGACAGGGCCCAGTAGAGCCCGACAGAGCCCGACAGAGCCCGACAGAACCCGACAGGGCCCAGTAGAGCCCGACAGAGCCCGACAGAGCCCGACAGAGCCCGACAGGGCCCGACAGGGCCCGACAGAGCCCGACAGGGCCCAGTAGAGCCCGACAGAGCCCGAGAGGGCCCGACAGAGCCCGACAGAGCCCGACAGAGCCCGACAGATCCCGACAGGGCCCGACAGGGCCCAGTAGAGCCCGACAGAGCCCGACAGAGCCCGACAGAACCCGACAGGGCCCAGTAGAGCCCGACAGAGCCCGACAGAGCCCGACAGAGCCCGACAGGGCCCGATAGAGCCCGACAGAGCCCGACAGAGCCCGACAGGGCCCAGTAGAGCCCGACAGAGCCCGACAGAGCCCGACAGAGCCCGACAGGGACCGACAGAGCCCGACAGAGCCCGACAGGGCCCGACAGAGCCCGACAGAGACCAGTAGATCCCGACAGAGCCCGACAGAGCCCGACAGAGCCCGACAGGGCCCGACAGAGCCCGACAGAGCCCGACAGGGCCCAGTAGAGCCCGACAGAGCCCGACAAAGCCCGACAGAGCCCGACAGAGCCTGACAGGGCCCAGTAGAGCCCGACAGAGCCCGACAGAGCCCGACAGGGCCCGACAGGGCCCGACACGGCCCAGTAGAGCCCGACAGAGCCCGACAGAGCCCAGTAGAGCCCAGTAGAGCCCGACAGAGCCCGACAGAGCCCGACAGAGCCCGACAGGGCCCGACAGAGCCCGACAGAGCCCGACAGGGCCCGACAGGGCCCGACAGAGCCCGACAGGGCCCGACAGGGCCCGACAGGGCCCAGTAGAGCCCGACAGAGCCCGACAGAGCCCAGTAGAGCCCAGTAGAGCCCGACAGGGCCCGACAGGGCCCGACAGGGCCCAGTAGAGCCCGACAGAGCCCGACAGAGCCTGACAGAGCCCGACAGGGCCCGACAGGGCCCGACAGAGCCCGACAGAGCCCGACAGGGCCCAGTAGAGCCCGACAGAGCCCGACAGAGCCCGACAGAGCCCGACAGGGCCCGACAGGGCCCGACAGAGCCCGACAGAGACCGACAGGGCCCGACAGAGCCCGACAGGGCCCGACAGGGCCCAGTAGAGCCCGATAGATCCCGACAGAGCCCGACAGAGCCCGACAGGGCCCGACACAGCCCGACAGAGCCCGACAGGGCCCGACAGGGCCCGACAGGGCCCGACAGAGCCCGACAGGGCCCGACAGAGCCCGACAGAGCCCGACAGGGCACGACAGAGCCCGACAGAGCCCGACAGAGCCCGACAGGGCCCAGTAGAGCCCGACAGAGCCCAGTAGAGCCCAGTAGAGCCCGACAGGGCCCGAAAGGGCCCGACAGGGCCCAGTAGAGCCCGACAGAGCCCGACAGGGCCCGACAGAGCCCGACAGGGCCCGACAGAGCCCGACAGAGCCCGACAGGGCCCAGTAGAGCCCGACAGAGCCCGACAGAGCCCGACAGAGCCCGACAGGGCCCGACAGAGCCCGACAGGGCCCGACAGAGCCCGACAGAGCCCGACAGGGCCCCACAGAGCCCGACAGAGCCCGACAGGGCCCAGTAGAGCCCGACAGAGCCCGACAGAGCCCGACAGAGCCCAGTAGAGCCCGACAGAGCCCGACAGAGCCCGACAGAGCCCGACAGGGCCCGACAGGGCCCGACAGAGCCCGACAGAGCCCGACAGGGCCCAGTAGAGCCCGACAGAGCCCGATAGAGCCCGACAGAGCCCGACAGAGCCCAGTAGAGCCCGACAGAGCCCGACAGAGCCCGACAGGGCCCGACAGGGCCCGACAGAGCCCGACAGAGCCCGACAGGGCCCGACAGAGCCCAGTAGAGCCCGACAGAGCCTAACAGAGCCCGACAGAGCCCGACAGGGCCCGACAGGGCCCGACACGGCCCAGTAGAGCCCGACAGAGCCTGACAGAGCCCGACAGAGCCCGACAGGGCCCGACAGAGCCCGACAGGGCCCGACAGGGCCCGACAGGGCCCGACAGAACCCGACAGGGCCCGACAGGGCACGACAGAGCCCGACAGGGCCCGACAGGGCCCAGTAGAGCCCGACAGAGCCCGACAGAGCCCGACAGAGCCCGACAGGGCCCGACAGGGCCCAGTAGAGCCCGACAGAGCCCGACAGAGCCCGACAGAGCCCAGTAGAGCCCAGTAGAGCCCGACAGAGCCCGACACAGCCCGACAGAGCCCGACAGAGCCCGACAGGGCCCGACAGAGCCCGACAGAGCCCGACAGGGCCCGACAGAGCCCGACAGAGCCCGACAGAGCCCGACAGGGCCCAGTAGAGCCCGACAGAGCCCGACAGAGCCCGACAGAGCCCGACAGGGCCCGACAGGGCCCGACAGAGCCCGACAGAGCCCGACAGGGCCCGACAGAGCCCGACAGAGCCCGACAGAGCCTACAGAGCCCGACAGGGCCCAGTAGAGCCCAGTAGAACCCGACAGAGCCCAGTAGAGCCCGACAGAGCCCGACAGAGCCCGACAGAGCCCGACAGGGCCCGACAGAGCCCGACAGAGCCCGACAGGGCCCGACAGAGCCCGACAGGGCCCAGTAGAGCCCGACAGAGCCCGACAGAGCCCGACAGAGCCCGACAGAGCCCGACAGAGTCCGACAGGGCCCAGTAGAGCCCGACAGAGCCCGACAGAGCCCGACAGAGCCCGACAGGGCCCGACAGGGCCCGACAGAGCCAGACACGGCCCGACAGGGCCCAGTAGAGCCCGACAGAGCCCGAGAGGGCCCGACAGAGCCCGACAGAGCCCGACAGAGCCCGACAGGGCCCAGTAGAGCCCGACAGAGCCCGACAGAGCCCGACAGAACCCGACAGGGCCCAGTAGAGCCCGACAGAGCCCGACAGAGCCCGACAGAGCCCGACAGGGCCCGACAGGGCCCGACAGAGCCCGACAGGGCCCAGTAGAGCCCGACAGAGCCCGAGAGGGCCCGACAGAGCCCGACAGAGCCCGACAGAGCCCGACAGATCCCGACAGGGCCCGACAGGGCCCAGTAGAGCCCGACAGAGCCCGACAGAGCCCGACAGAACCCGACAGGGCCCAGTAGAGCCCGACAGAGCCCGACAGAGCCCGACAGAGCCCGACAGGGCCCGATAGAGCCCGACAGAGCCCGACAGAGCCCGACAGGGCCCAGTAGAGCCCGACAGAGCCCGACAGAGCCCGACAGAGCCCGACAGGGACCGACAGAGCCCGACAGAGCCCGACAGGGCCCTACAGGGCCCGACAGAGCCCGACAGAGCCCGACAGAGCCTACAGAGCCCGACAGGGCCCAGTAGAGCCCAGTAGAACCCGACAGAGCCCAGTAGAGCCCGACAGAGCCCGACAGAGCCCGACAGAGCCCGACAGAGCCCGACAGGGCCCAGTAGAGCCCGACAGAGCCCGAGAGAGCCCGACAGAGCCCGACAGAGCCCGACAGAGCCCGACAGGGCCCAGTAGAGCCCGACAGAGCCCGAGAGGGCCCGACAGAGACCGA
This sequence comes from Caloenas nicobarica, assembly GCF_036013445.1. Taxonomy (NCBI): domain Eukaryota; kingdom Metazoa; phylum Chordata; class Aves; order Columbiformes; family Columbidae; genus Caloenas; species Caloenas nicobarica. Next base: position 136,549 of record NW_027017172.1, read on the forward strand.
CAGAGCCCGACAGAGCCCGACAGGGCCCGACAGAGCCCGACAGAGCCCTACAGAGCCCGACAGGGCCCGACAGGGCCCAGTAGAGCCCGACAGAGCCCGACAGAGCCCGACAGAACCCGACAGGGCCCAGTAGAGCCCGACAGAGCCCGACAGAGCCCGACAGAGCCCGACAGGGCCCGACAGGGCCCGACAGAGCCCGACAGGGCCCGACAGGGCCCGACAGGGCCCAGTAGAGCCCGACAGAGCCCGACAGAGCCCGACAGAACCCGACAGGGCCCAGTAGAGCCCGACAGAGCCCGACAGAGCCCGACAGAGCCCGACAGGGCCCGACAGAGCCCGACAGAGCCCGACAGCGCCCGACAGGGCCCAGTAGAGCCCGACAGAGCCCGACAGAGCCCAACAGAGCCCGACAGGGCCCGACAGAGCCCGACAGAGCCCGACAGAGCCCAGTAGAGCCCGACAGAGACCGACAGGGCGCGACAGAGCCCGACAGAGCCCGACAGAGCCCGACAGGGCCCAGTAGAGCCCGACAGTGCCCGACAGAGCCCGACAGGGCCCGACAGAGCCCGACAGAGCCTGACAGGGCCCGACAGGGCCCGACAGAGCCCGACAGGGCCCGACAGAGCCCGACAGAGCCCGACAGAGCCCGACAGAGCCCGACAGAACCCGACAGGGCCCAGTAGAGCCCGACAGAGCCCGACAGAGCCCGACAGAGCCCGACAGGGCCCGACAGGGCCCGACAGAGCCCGACAGGGCCCGACAGGGCCCGACAGGGCCCAGTAGAGCCCGACAGAGCCCGACAGAGCCCGACAGAACCCGACAGGGCCCAGTAGAGCCCGACAGAGCCCGACAGAGCCCGACAGAGCCCGACAGGGCCCGACAGAGCCCGACAGAGCCCGACAGCGCCCGACAGGGCCCAGTAGAGCCCGACAGAGCCCGACAGAGCCCAACAGAGCCCGACAGGGCCCGACAGAGCCCGACAGAGCCCGACAGAGCCCAGTAGAGCCCGACAGAGACCGACAGGGCCCGACAGAGCCCGACAGAGCCCGACAGAGCCCGACAGGGCCCAGTAGAGCCCGACAGTGCCCGACAGAGCCCGACAGGGCCCGACAGAGCCCGACAGAGCCCGACAGGGCCCGACAGAGCCCGACAGAGCCTGACAGGGCCCGACAGGGCCCGACAGAGCCCGACAGGGCCCGACAGAGCCCGACAGAGCCCGACAGGGCCCGACAGAGACCGACAGAGCCCGACAGGGCCCAGTAGAGCCCGACAGAGCCCGACAGAGCCCGACAGAGCCCAGTAGATCCCGACAGAGCCCGACAGAGCCCGACAGAGCCCGACAGGGCCCGACAGAGCCCGACAGAGCCCAGTAGAGCCCGACAGAGCCCGACAGGGCCCAGTAGAGCCCGACAGAGCCCGACAAAGCCCGACAGAGCCCGACAGAGCCTGACAGGGCCCGACAGAGCCCGACAGAGCCCGAAAGGGCACGACAGAGCCCGACAGGGCCCGACAGAGCCCGACAGAGCCCGACAGAGCCCGACAGGGCCCGACAGAGACCGACAGAGCCCGACAGGGCCCAGTAGAGCCCGACAGAGCCCGACAGAGCCCGACAGAGCCCGACAGAGCCCAGTAGAGCCCGACAGAGCCCGACAGAGTCCGACAGGGCACGACAGAACCCGACAGAGCCCGACAGAGCCCGATAGGGCCCGACAGGGCCCAGTAGAGCCCGACAGAGCCCGACAGAGCCCGACAGAGCCCAGTAGAGCCCAGTAGAGCCCGACAGAGCCCGACACAGCCCGACAGAGCCCGACAGAGCCCGACACAGCCCGACAGAGCCCGACAGAGCCCGACAGGGCCCGACAGAGCCCGACAGAGCCCGACAGATCCCGACAGGGCCCAGTAGAGCCCGACAGAGCCCGACAGAGCCCGACAGAGCCCGACAGGGCCCGACAGAGCCCGACAGGGCCCGACAGGGCCCGACAGAGCCCAACAGAGCCCGACAGGGCCCGACAGAGCCCGACAGAGCCCGACAGAGCCCGACAGGGCCCAGTAGAGCCCAGTAGAACCCGACAGAGCCCAGTAGAGCCCGACAGAGCCCGACAGAGCCCGACAGAGCCCGACAGGGCCCGACAGAGCCCGACAGAGGCCGACAGGGCCCGACAGAGCCCGACAGGGCCCAGTAGAGCCCGACAGAGCCCGACAAAGCCCGACAGAGCCCGACAGAGCCCAGTAGAGCCCGACAGAGCCCGACAGAGCCCGACAGGGCCCGACAGAGCCCGACAGTTCCCAGTAGAGCCCGACAGGGCCCGACAGAGCCCGACAGAGCCCGACAGAGCCCGACAGGGCCCAGTAGAGCCCGACAGAGCCCGACAGAGCCCGACAGAACCCGACAGGGCCCAGTAGAGCCCGACAGAGCCCGACAGAGCCCGACAGATCCCGACAGGGCCCAGTAGAGCCCGACAGAGCCCGACAGAGCCCGACAGAGCCCGACAGGGCCCGACAGAGCCCGACAGAGCCCGACAGCGCCCGACAGGGCCCAGTAGAGCACGACAGAGCGCGACAGAGCCCGACAGAGCCCGACAGGGCCCGACAGAGCCCGACAGAGCCCGACAGAGCCCGACAGGGCCCGACAGGGCCCAGTAGAACCCGACAGAGCCCGACAGAGCCCGACAGAGCCCGACAGGGCCCAGTAGAGCCCGACAGAGCCCGACAGAGCCCGACAGAGCCCGACAGGGGCCGACAGGGGCCGACAGAGCCCGACAGAGCCCGACAGGGCCCGACAGAGCCCGACAGAGCCCGACAGGGCCCAGTAGAGCCCGACAGAGCCCGACAGAGCCCGACAGAGCCCGACAGAGCCCGACAGGGCCCAGTAGAGCCCGACAGAGCCCGACAGCGCCCGACAGGGCCCAGTAGAGCCCGACAGAGCGCGACAGAGCCCGACAGAGCCCGACAGGGCCCGACAGAGCCCGACAGAGCCCGACAGAGCCCGACAGGGCCCAGTAGAGCCCGACAGAGCCCGACAGGGCCCGACAGAGCCCGACAGAGCCCGACAGAGCCCGACAGGGCCCAGTAGAGCCCGACAGAGCCCGACAGAGCCCGACAGAGCCCGACAGGGCCCGACAGAGCCCGACAGAGCCCGACAGGGCCCAGTAGAGCCCGACAGAGCCCGACAGAGCCCGACAGAGCCCGACAGAGCCCAGTAGAGCCCGACAGAGCCCGACAGAGCCCGACAGAGCCCGACAGGGCCCGACAGAGCCCGACAGGGCCCGACAGGGCCCGACAGAGCCCGACAGAGCCCGACAGGGCCCGACAGAGCCCGACAGGGCCCAGTAGAGCCCGACAGAGCCCGACAGAGCCCGACAGGGCCTGACAGGGCCCGACACGGCCCAGTAGAGCCCGACAGAGCCCTACAGAGCCCAGTAGAGCCCAGTAGAGCCCGACAGAGCCCGACAGAGCCCGACAGAGCCCGACAGGGCCCGACAGAGCCCGACAGAGCCCGACAGGGCCCGACAGAGCCCGACAGAGCCCGACAGGGCCCAGTAGAGCCCGACAGAGCCCGACAGAGCCCAGTAGAGCCCAGTAGAGCCCGACAGGGCCCGACAGGGCCCGACAGGGCCCAGTAGAGCACGACAGAGCCCGACAGAGCCTGACAGAGCCCGACAGGGCCCGACAGGGCCCGACAGAGCCCGACAGAGCCCGACAGGGCCCAGTAGAGCCCGACAGAGCCCGACAGGGCCCGACAGGGCCCGACAGAGCCCGACAGAGTCCGACAGGGCCCGACAGAGCCCGACAGGGCCCGACAGGGCCCAGTAGAGCCCGATAGAGCCCGACAGGGCCCGACACAGCCCGACAGAGCCCGACAGGGCCCGACAGGGCCCGACAGGGCCCGACAGAGCCCGACAGGGCCCGAGAGAGCCCGACAGGGGCCGACAGAGCCCGACAGAGCCCGACAGGGCACGACAGAGCCCGACAGAGCCCGACAGAGCCCGACAGAGCCCGACAGCGCCCGACAGGGCCCAGTAGAGCCCGACAGAGCCCGACAGAGCCCGACAGAGCCCGACAGGGCCCGACAGAGCCCGACAGAGCCCGACAGAGCCCGACAGGGCCCAGTAGAGCCCGACAGAGCCCGACAGGGCCCGACAGAGCCCGACAGAGCCCGACAGAGCCCGACAGGGCCCAGTAGAGCCCGACAGAGCCCGACAGAGCCCGACAGAGCCCGACAGGGCCCGACAGAGCCCGACAGAGCCCGACAGGGCCCAGTAGAGCCCGACAGAGCCCGACAGAGCCCGACAGAGCCCGACAGAGCCCAGTAGAGCCCGACAGAGCCCGACAGAGCCCGACAGAGCCCGACAGGGCCCGACAGGGCCCGACAGGGCCCGACAGGGCCCGACAGAGCCCGACAGAGCCCGACAGGGCCCGACAGAGCCCGACAGGGCCCAGTAGAGCCCGACAGAGCCCGACAGAGCCCGACAGGGCCCGACAGAGCCCGACAGGGCCCAGTAGAGCCCGACAGAGCCCGACAGAGCCCAGTAGAGCCCAGTAGAGCCCGACAGAGCCCGACAGAGCCCGACAGAGCCCGACAGGGCCCGACAGAGCCCGACAGAGCCCGACAGCGCCCGACAGGGCCCAGTAGAGCACGACAGAGCGCGACAGAGCCCGACAGAGCCCGACAGGGCCCGACAGAGCCCGACAGAGCCCGACAGAGCCCGACAGGGCCCGACAGGGCCCAGTAGAGCCCGACAGAGCCCGACAGAGCCCGACAGAGCCCGACAGGGCCCAGTAGAGCCCGACAGAGCCCGACAGAGCCCGACAGAGCCCGACAGGGGCCGACAGGGGCCGACAGAGCCCGACAGAGCCCGACAGGGCCCGACAGAGCCCGACAGAGCCCGACAGGGCCCAGTAGAGCCCGACAGAGCCCGACAGAGCCCGACAGAGCCCGACAGAGCCCGACAGGGCCCAGTAGAGCCCGACAGAGCCCGACAGCGCCCGACAGGGCCCAGTAGAGCCCGACAGAGCGCGACAGAGCCCGACAGAGCCCGACAGGGCCCGACAGAGCCCGACAGAGCCCGACAGAGCCCGACAGGGCCCAGTAGAGCCCGACAGAGCCCGACAGGGCCCGACAGAGCCCGACAGAGCCCGACAGAGCCCGACAGGGCCCAGTAGAGCCCGACAGAGCCCGACAGAGCACGACAGAGCCCGACAGGGCCCGACAGAGCCCGACAGAGCCCGACAGGGCCCAGTAGAGCCCGACAGAGCCCGACAGAGCCCGACAGAGCCCGACAGAGCCCAGTAGAGCCCGACAGAGCCCGACAGAGCCCGACAGAGCCCGACAGGGCCCGACAGAGCCCGACAGGGCCCGACAGGGCCCGACAGAGCCCGACAGAGCCCGACAGGGCCCGACAGAGCCCGACAGGGCCCAGTAGAGCCCGACAGAGCCCGACAGAGCCCGACAGGGCCCGACAGGGCCCGACACGGCCCAGTAGAGCCCGACAGAGCCCTACAGAGCCCAGTAGAGCCCAGTAGAGCCCGACAGAGCCCGACAGAGCCCGACAGAGCCCGACAGGGCCCGACAGAGCCCGACAGAGCCCGACAGGGCCCGACAGAGCCCGACAGAGCCCGACAGGGCCCAGTAGAGCCCGACAGAGCCCGACAGAGCCCAGTAGAGCCCAGTAGAGCCCGACAGGGCCCGACAGGGCCCGACAGGGCCCAGTAGAGCACGACAGAGCCCGACAGAGCCTGACAGAGCCCGACAGGGCCCGACAGGGCCCGACAGAGCCCGACAGAGCCCGACAGGGCCCAGTAGAGCCCGACAGAGCCCGACAGGGCCCGACAGGGCCCGACAGAGCCCGACAGAGTCCGACAGGGCCCGACAGAGCCCGACAGGGCCCGACAGGGCCCAGTAGAGCCCGATAGAGCCCGACAGGGCCCGACACAGCCCGACAGAGCCCGACAGGGCCCGACAGGGCCCGACAGGGCCCGACAGAGCCCGACAGGGCCCGAGAGAGCCCGACAGGGGCCGACAGAGCCCGACAGAGCCCGACAGGGCACGACAGAGCCCGACAGAGCCCGACAGAGCCCGACAGAGCCCGACAGCGCCCGACAGGGCCCAGTAGAGCCCGACAGAGCCCGACAGAGCCCGACAGAGCCCGACAGGGCCCGACAGAGCCCGACAGAGCCCGACAGAGCCCAGTAGAGCCCGACAGAGCCCGACAGGGCCCGAAAGAGCCCGACAGAGCCCGACAGAGCCCGACAGAGCCCGACAGGGCCCAGTAGAGCCCGACAGAGCCCGACAGAACCCAACAGGGCCCAGTAGAGCCCGACAGAGCCCGACAGAGCCCGACAGAGCCCGACAGGGCCCGACAGAGCCCGACAGAGCCCGACAGAGCCCGACAGCGCCCGACAGGGCCCAGTAGAGCCCGACAGAGCCCGACAGAGCCCGACAGAGCCCGACAGGGCCCGACAGAGCCCGACAGAGCCCGACAGAGCCCAGTAGAGCCCGACAGAGCCCGACAGGGCCCGACAGAGCCCGACAGAGCCCGACAGAGCCCGACAGAGCCCGACAGGGCCCGACAGAGCCCGAAAGAGCCTGACAGGGCCCGACAGGGCCCGACAGAGCCCGACAGGGCCCGACAGAGCCCGACAGAGCCCGACAGAGCCCGACAGGGCCCGACAGAGACCGACAGAGCCCGACAGGGCCCAGTAGAGCCCGACAGAGCCCGACAGAGCCCGACAGAGCCCGACAGAGCCCAGTAGAGCCCGACAGAGCCCGACAGAGCCCGACAGAGCCCGACAGGGCCCGACAGAGCCCGACAGAGCCCGACAGAGCCCGACAGGGCCCAGTAGAGCCCGACAGAGCCCGACAAAGCCCGACAGAGCCCGACAGAGCCCGACAGGGCCCGACAGAGCCCGACAGAGCCCGACAGGGCCCGACAGAGCCCGACAGGGCCCGACAGAGCCCGACAGAGCCCGACAGAGCCCGACAGGGCCCAGTAGAGCCTGACAGAGCCCGACAGAGCCCAGTAGAGCCCGACAGAGCCCGACAGAGCCCGACAGGGCCCGACAGAGCCCGACAGAGCCCGACAGAGCCCGATAGGGCCCGACAGGGCCCAGTAGAGCCCGACAGAGCCCGACAGAGCCCGACAGAGCCCAGTAGAGCCCAGTAGAGCCCGACAGAGCCCGACACAGCCCGACAGAGCCCGACAGAGCCCGACAGGGCCCGACAGAGCCCGACAGAGCCCGACAGGGCCCGACAGAGCCCGACAGAGCCCGACAGATCCCGACAGGGCCCAGTAGAGCCCGACAGAGCCCGACAGAGCCCGACAGAGCCCGACAGGGACCGACAGAGCCCGACAGGGCCCGACAGGGCCCGACAGAGCCCGACAGAGCCCGACAGGGCCCGACAGAGCCCGACAGAGCCCGACAGAGCCCGATAGAGCCCGACAGGGCCCAGTAGAGCCCAGTAGAACCCGACAGAGCCCAGTAGAGCCCGACAGATCCCGACAGAGCCCGACAGAGCCCGACAGGGCCCGACAGAGCCCGACAGAGCCCGACAGGGCCCGACAGAGCCCGACAGGGCCCAGTAGAGCCCGACAGAGCCCGACAAAGCCCGACAGAGCCCGATAGAGCCCAGTAGAGCCCGACAGAGCCCGACAGAGCCCGACAGGGCCCGACAGAGCCCGACAGAGCCCAGTAGAGCCCGACAGGGCCCGATAGAGCCCGACAGAGCCCGACAGAGCCCGACAGGGCCCAGTAGAGCCCGACAGAGCCCGACAGAGCCCGACAGAACCCGACAGGGCCCAGTAGAGCCCGACAGAGCCCGACAGAGCCCGACAGAGCCCGACAGGGCCCGACAGAGCCCGACAGAGCCCGACAGCGCCCGACAGGGCCCAGTAGAGCCCGACAGAGCGCGACAGAGCCCGACAGAGCCCGACAGGGCCCGACAGAGCCCGACAGAGCACGACAGAGCCCGACAGGGCCCGACAGGGCCCAGTAGAGCCCGACAGAGCCCGACAGGGCCCGACAGAGCCCGACAGAGCCCGACAGAGCCCGACAGGGCCCAGTAGAGCCCGACAGAGCCCGACAGAGCCCGACAGAGCCCGACAGGGCCCGACAGAGCCCGACAGAGCCCGACAGGGCCCAGTAGAGCCCGACAGAGCCCGACAGAGCCCGACAGAGCCCGACAGAGCCCAGTAGAGCCCGACAGAGCCCGACAGAGCCCGACAGAGCCCGACAGGGCCCGACAGAGCCCGACAGGGCCCGACAGGGGCCGACAGAGCCCGACAGAGCCCGACAGGGCCCGACAGAGCCCGACAGGGCCCAGTAGAGCCCGACAGAGCCCGACAGAGCCCAACAGGGCCCGACAGGGCCCGACACGGCCCAGTAGAGCCCGACAGAGCCCCACAGAGCCCAGTAGAGCCCAGTAGAGCCCGACAGAGCCCGACAGAGCCCGACAGAGCCCGACAGGGCCCGACAGAGCCCGACAGAGCCCGACAGGGCCCGACAGAGCCCGACAGAGCCCGACAGGGCCCGACAGAGCCCGACAGAGCCCGACAGGGCCCGACAGGGCCCGACAGAGCCCGACAGGGCCCGACAGGGCCCGACAGGGCCCAGTAGAGCCCGACAGAGCCCGACAGAGCCCAGTAGAGCCCAGTAGAGCCCGACAGGGCCCGACAGGGCCCGACAGGGCCCAGTAGAGCCCGACAGAGCCCGACAGAGCCTGACAGAGCCCGACAGGGCCCGACAGGGCCCGACAGAGCCCGACAGAGCCCGACAGGGCCCAGTAGAGCCCGACAGAGCCCGACAGAGCCCTACAGAGACCGACAGGGCCCGACAGGGCCCGACAGAGCCCGACAGAGACCGACAGGGCCCGACAGAGCCCGACAGGGCCCGACAGGGCCCAGTAGAGCCCGATAGAGCCCGACAGAGCCCGACAGAGCCCGACAGGGCCCGACACAGCCCGACAGAGCCCGACAGGGCCCGACAGGGCCCGACAGGGCCCGACAGAGCCCGACAGGGCCCGATACAGCCCGACAGGGCCCGACAGAGCCCGACAGAGCCCGACAGGGCACGACAGAGCCCGACAGAGCCCGACAGGGCCCGACAGAGCCCGACAGAGCCCGACAGAGCCCGACAGGGCCCAGTAGAGCCCGACAGAGCCCAGTAGAGCCCAGTAGAGCCTGACAGAGCCCGACAGAGCCCGACAGAGCCCGACAGGGCCCGACAGGGCCCGACAGGACCCGAGAGAGCCCGACAGGGCCCGACAGGGCCCGACAGAGCCCGACAGAGCCCGACAGGGCCCGACAGAGCCCGACAGAGCCCGACAGGGCCCAGTAGAGCCCGACAGAGCCCGACAGGGCCCAGTAGAGACCGACAGAGCCCGACAGAGCCCGACAGAGCCCGACAGGGCCCGACAGAGCCCGACAGGGCCCGACAGGGCCCGACAGAGCCCGACAGGGCCCGACAGAGCCCGACAGAGCCCGACAGAGCCCGACAGGGCCCCACAGAGCCCGACAGAGCCCGACAGGGCCCAGTAGAGCCCGACAGAGCCCGACAGAGCCCGACAGAGCCCAGTAGAGCCCGACAGAGCCCAACAGAGCCCGACAGAGCCCGACAGGGCCCGACAGAGCCCGACAGGGCCCGACAGGGCCCGACAGAGCCCGACAGAGCCCGACAGAGCCCGACAGAGCCCGACAGAGCCCGATAGGGCCCGACAGAGCCCGACAGAGCCCGACAGCGCCCGACACGGCCCAGTAGAGCCCGACAGAGCGCGACAGAGCCCGACAGAGCCCGACAGGGCCCGACAGAGCCCGACAGAGCACGACAGAGCCCGACAGGGCCCGACAGGGCCCAGTAGAGCCCGACAGAGCCCGACAGGGCCCGACAGAGCCCGACAGAGCCTGACAGAGCCCGACAGGGCCCAGTAGAGCCCGACAGAGCCCGACAGAGCCCGACAGAGCCCGACAGGGCCCGACAGAGCCCGACAGAGCCCGACAGGGCCCAGTAGAGCCCGACAGAGCCCGACAGAGCCCGACAGAGCCCGACAGAGCCCAGTAGAGCCCGACAGAGCCCGACAGAGCCCGACAGAGCCCGACAGGGCCCGACAGAGCCCGACAGGGCCCGACAGGGGCCGACAGAGCCCGACAGAGCCCGACAGGGCCCGACAGAGCCCGACAGGGCCCAGTAGAGCCCGACAGAGCCCGACAGAGCCCAACAGGGCCCGACAGGGCCCGACACGGCCCAGTAGAGCCCGACAGAGCCCCACAGAGCCCAGTAGAGCCCAGTAGAGCCCGACAGAGCCTGACAGAGCCCGACAGAGCCCGACAGGGCCCGACAGAGCCCGACAGAGCCCGACAGGGCCCGACAGAGCCCGACAGAGCCCGACAGGGCCCGACAGAGCCCGACAGAGCCCGACAGGGCCCGACAGGGCCCGACAGAGCCCGACAGGGCCCGACAGGGCCCGACAGGGCCCAGTAGAGCCCGACAGAGCCCGACAGAGCCCAGTAGAGCCCAGTAGAGCCCGACAGGGCCCGACAGGGCCCGACAGGGCCCAGTAGAGCCCGACAGAGCCCGACAGAGCCTGACAGAGCCCGACAGGGCCCGACAGGGCCCGACAGAGCCCGACAGAGCCCGACAGGGCCCAGTAGAGCCCGACAGAGCCCGACAGAGCCCTACAGAGACCGACAGGGCCCGACAGGGCCCGACAGAGCCCGACAGAGACCGACAGGGCCCGACAGAGCCCGACAAGGCCCGACAGGGCCCAGTAGAGCCCGATAGAGCCCGACAGAGCCCGACAGAGCCCGACAGGGCCCGACACAGCCCGACAGAGCCCGACAGGGCCCGACAGGGCCCGACAGGGCCCGACAGAGCCCGACAGGGCCCGATACAGCCCGACAGGGCCCGACAGAGCCCGACAGAGCCCGACAGGGCACGACAGAGCCCGACAGAGCCCGACAGGGCCCGACAGAGCCCGACAGAGCCCGACAGAGCCCGACAGGGCCCAGTAGAGCCCGACAGAGCCCAGTAGAGCCCAGTAGAGCCTGACAGAGCCCGACAGAGCCCGACAGAGCCCGACAGGGCCCGACAGGGCCCGACAGGACCCGAGAGAGCCCGACAGGGCCCGACAGGGCCCGACAGAGCCCGACAGAGCCCGACAGGGCCCGACAGAGCCCGACAGAGCCCGACAGGGCCCAGTAGAGCCCGACAGAGCCCGACAGGGCCCAGTAGAGACCGACAGAGCCCGACAGAGCCCGACAGAGCCCGACAGGGCCCGACAGAGCCCGACAGGGCCCGACAGGGCCCGACAGAGCCCGACAGGGCCCGACAGAGCCCGACAGAGCCCGACAGAGCCCGACAGGGCCCCACAGAGCCCGACAGAGCCCGACAGGGCCCAGTAGAGCCCGACAGAGCCCGACAGAGCCCGACAGAGCCCAGTAGAGCCCGACAGAGCCCGACAGAGCCCGACAGAGCCCGACAGGGCCCGACAGAGCCCGACAGGGCCCGACAGGGCCCGACAGAGCCCGACAGAGCCCGACAGGGCCCGACAGAGCCCGACAGGGCCCGACAGGGCCCGACAGAGCCCGACAGAGCCCGACAGGGCCCAGTAGAGCCCAGTAGAACCCGACAGAGCCCAGTAGAGCCCGACAGAGCCCGACAGAGCCCGACAGAGCCCGACAGGGCCCGACAGAGCCCGACAGAGGCTGACAGGGCCCGACAGAGCCCGACAGGGCCCAGTAGAGCCCGACAGAGCCCGACAAAGCCCGACAGAGCCCGACAGAGCCCAGTAGAGCCCGACAGAACCTGACAGAGCCCGACAGGGCCCGACAGAGCCCGACAGAGCCCAGTAGAGCCCGACAGGGCCCGACAGAGCCCAGTAGAGCCCGACAGAGCCCGACAGAGCCCGACAGAACCCGATAGGGCCCAGTAGAGCCCGACAGAGCCCGACAGAGCCCGACAGAGCCCGACAGGGCCCAGTAGAGCCCGACAGAGCCCGACAGAGCCCGACAGAGCCCAGTAGAGACCGACAGAGCCCGACAGGGCCCGACAGAGCCCGACAGAGCCCAGTAGAGACCGACAGATCCCGACAGGGCCCAGTAGAGCCCGACAGAGCCCGACAGAGCCCGACAGAACCCAATAGGGCCCAGTAGAGCCCGACAGAGCCCGACAGAGCCCGACAGGGCCCGACAGGGCCCAGTAGAGCCCGACAGAGCCCGACAGAGCCCGACAGAGCCCGACAGGGCCCGACAGAGCCCGACAGAGCCCGACAGCGCCCGACAGGGCCCAGTAGAGCCCGACAGAGCGCGACAGAGCCCGACAGAGCCCGACAGGGCCCGACAGAGCCCGACAGAGCCCGACAGAGCCCGACAGGGCCCGACAGGGCCCAGTAGAGCCCGACAGAGCCCGACAGGGCCCGACAGAGCCCGACAGAGCCCGACAGAGCCCGACAGGGCCCAGTAGAGCCCGACAGAGCCCGACAGAGCCCGACAGAGCCCGACAGGGCCCGACAGAGCCCGACAGAGTCCGACAGGGCCCAGTAGAGCCCGACAGAGCCCGACAGAGCCCGACAGAGCCCGACAGAGCCCGACAGGGCCCAGTAGAGCCCGACAGAGCCCGACAGAGCCCGACAGAGCCCGACAGGGCCCGACAGGGCCCGACAGAGCCCGACAGGGCCCGACAGAGCCCGACAGAGCCCGACAGAGCCCGACAGGGCCCGACAGAGCCCGACAGAGCCCGACAGGGCCCGACAGAGCCCGACAGAGCCCGACAGAGCCCGACAGGGCCTGACAGAGCCCGACAGAACCCGACAGGGCCCAGTAGAGCCCGACAGAGCCCGACAGGGCCCAGTAGAGCCCGACAGAGCCCGACAGAGCCCGACAGAGCCCGACAGGGCCCGACAGAGCCTGACAGAGCCCGACAGGGCCCAGTAGAGGCCGACAGAGCCCGACAGAGCCCGACAGGGCCCAGTAGAGCCCGACAGAGCCCGACAGAGCCCGACAGAGCCCAGTAGAGCCCGACAGAGCCCGACAGAGCCCGACAGAACCCGACAGGGCCCAGTAGATCCCGACAGAGCCCGACAGAGCCCGACAGGGCCCGACAGAGCCCGACAGAGTCCGACAGGGCCCGACAGGGCCCAGTAGAGCCCGACAGAGCCCGACAGGGCCCGACAGAGCCCGACAGGGCCCGACAGGGCCCGACAGAGCCCGACAGGGCCCGACAGGGCCCGACAGAGCCCGACAGGGCCCGACAGAGCCCGACAGGGCCCGACAGAGCCCGACAGAGCCCGACAGGGCCCAGTAGAGCCCGACAGAGCCCGACAGAGCCCGACAGAGCCCGACAGGGCCCGACAGGGCCCAGTAGAGCCCGACAGAGCCCGACAGAGCCCGACAGAGCCCGACAGGGCCCGACAGAGCCCGACAGGGCCCAGTAGAGCCCGACAGAGCCCGACAGAGCCCGACAGAGCCCAGTAGAGCCCGACAGAGCCCGACAGGGCCCGACAGGCCACAGTAGAGCCCGACAGAGCCCGACAGAGCCCAGTAGAGCCCAGTAGAGCCCGAGGGAGCCCGACAGAGCCCGACAGAGCCCGACAGGGCCCGAGAGAGCCCGACAGAGCCCGACAGGGCCCGACAGAGCCCGACAGAGCCCGACAGGGCCCGACAGGGCCCGACAGAGCCCGACAGAGCCCGACAGAGCCCAGTAGAGCCCGACAGAGCCCGACAGAGCCCAGTAGAGCCCAGTAGAGCCCGACAGAGCCCGACAGAGCCCGACAGAGCCCGACAGAGCCCGACAGAGACCAGTTGAGCCCGACAGAGCCCGACAGAGCCCGACAGGGCCCGACAGGGCCCAGTAGAGCCCGACAGAGCCCGACAGAGCCCGACAGAGCCCGACAGAGCCCAGTAGAGCCCGACAGAGCCCGACAGAGCCCGACAGAGCCCGACAGGGCCCGACAGAACCCGACAGAGCCCGACAGGGCCCGACAGGGCCCAGTAGAGCCCGACAGAGCCCGACAGAGCCCGACAGAGACCGACAGGGCCCAGTGGAGCCCAGTAGAGCCCGACAGAGCCCAGAAGAGCCCGACAGAGCCCGACAGAGCCCGACAGAGCCCGACACAGCCCGACAGGGCCCGACAGAGCCTGACAGAGCCCGACAGGGCCCAGTAGAGCCCGACAGAGCCCGACAGAGCCCGACAGAGCCCGACAGAGCCCGAAAGAGCCCAGTAGAGCCCGACAGAGCCCGACAGAGCCCGACAGGGCCCGACAGAGCCCGACAGAGCCCGACAGGGCCCGACAGGGCCCGACAGGGCCCGACAGAGCCCGACAGAGCCCGACAGGGACCAGTAGAGCCCGACAGAGCCCGACAGGGCCCGACAGGGCCCGACAGAGCCCGACAGAGCCCGACAGAGCCCGACAGGGCCCGACAGAGCCCGACAGAGCCCAACAGGGCCCAGTAGAGCCCGACAGAGCCCGACAGAGCCCGACAGAGCCCAGTAGAGCCCGACAGAGCCCGACAGGGCCCGACAGGGCCCGACAGGGCACAGTAGAGCCCGACAGAGCCCGACAGAGCTCAGTAGAGCCCAGTAGAGCCCGACAGAGCCCGACAGAGCCCGACAGAGCCCGACAGGGCCCGACAGAGCCCGACAGAGCCCGACAGGGCCCGACAGGGCCCGACAGATCCCGACAGGGCCCAGTAGAGCCTGACACAGCCCGACAGAGCCCAGTAGAGCCCAGTAGAGCCCGACAGCGCCCGACAGGGCCCGACAGGGCCCAACAGAGCCCGACAGAGCCCGACAGGGCCCGACAGAGCCCGACAGAGCCCGACAGGGCCCGACAGGGCCCGACAGAGCCCGACAGGGCCCAGTAGAGCCCGACAGAGCCCGACAGAGCCCGACAGAGCCCGACAGGGCCCGACAGGGGCCGACAGAGCCCGACAGGGCCCGACAGAACCCGACAGAGCCCGACAGAGCCCGACAGGGCCCGACAGGCCCCGACAGAGCCCAGTTTAGCCCAGTAGAGCCCGACAGAGCCCGACAGAGCCCGACAGGGCCCGACAGAGCCCGACAGGGCCCAACAGAGCCCGACAGAGCCCGACAGGGCCCGACAGGGCCCATTAGAGCCCGACAGAGCCCGACAGGGCCCGACAGAGCCCGACAGAGCCCGACAGGGCCCGACAGGGCCCAGTAGAGCCCGACAGAGCCCGACAGAGCCCGACAGGGCCCGACAGAGCCCGACAGGGCCCGACAGGGCCCAGTAGAGACCGACAGAGCCCGACAGAGCCCGACAGAGCCGGACAGAGCCCGAGAGAGCCCGACAGAGCCCAGTAGAGCCCGACAGAGCCCGACAGAGCCCGACAGAGCCCGACAGGGCCCGACAGGGCCCGACAGAGCCCGACAGGGCCCGACAGAGCCCGACAGAGCCTGACAGGGCCCGACAGAGCCTGACAGAGCCCGACAGGGCCCAGTAGAGCCCGACAGAGCCCAGTAGAGCCCGACAGAGCCCGACAGAGCCCGACAGGGCCCGACAGAGCCCGACAGAGCCCGACAGGGCCCGACAGAGCCCGACAGAGCCCGACAGGGCCCGACAGAGCCCGACAGAGCCCGACAGAGCCCGACAGGGCCTGACAGAGCCCGACAGAGCCCGACAGGGCCCAGTAGAGCCCGACAGAGCCCGACAGGGCCCAGTAGAGCCCGACAGAGCCCGACAGAGCCCGACAGAGCCCGACAGGGCCCGACAGAGCCCGACAGAGCCCGACAGGGCCCAGTAGAGGCCGACAGAGCCCGACAGAGCCCGACAGGGCCCAGTAGAGCCCGACAGAGCCCGACAGAGCCTGACAGAGCCCTGTAGAGCCCGACAGAGCCCGACAGAGCCCGACAGAACCCGACAGGGCCCAGTAGATCCCGACAGAGCCCGACAGGGCCCGACAGAGCCCGACAGAGTCCGACAGGGCCCGACAGGGCCCAGTAGAGCCCGACAGAGCCCGACAGGGCCCGACAGAGCCCGACAGGGCCCGACAGGGCCCGACAGAGCCCGACAGGGCCCGACAGGGCCCGACAGAGCCCGACAGAGCCCGACAGAGCCCGACAGAGCCCGACAGGGCCCGACAGAGCCCGACAGGGCCCAGTAGAGCCCGACAGAGCCCGACAGAGCCCGACAGAGCCCGACAGGGCCCGACAGGGCCCAGTAGAGCCCGACAGAGCCCGACAGAGCCCGACAGAGCCCGACAGGGCCCAGTAGAGCCCGACAGAGCCCGACAGAGCCCGACAGAGCCCAGTAGAGCCCGACAGAGCCCGACAGGGCCCGACAGGGCCCGACAGGGCACAGTAGAGCCCGACAGAGCCCGACAGAGCTCAGTAGAGCCCAGTAGAGCCCGACAGAGCCCGACAGAGCCCGACAGAGCCCGACAGGGCCCGACAGAGCCCGACAGAGCCCGACAGGGCCCGACAGGGCCCGACAGATCCCGACAGGGCCCAGTAGAGCCTGACACAGCCCGACAGAGCTCAGTAGAGCCCAGTAGAGCCCGACAGAGCCCGACAGAGCCCGACAGAGCCCGACAGGGCCCGACAGAGCCCGACAGAGCCCGACAGGGCCCGACAGGGCCCGACAGAGCCCGACAGGGCCCAGTAGAGCCCGACAGAGCCCGACAGAGCCCGACAGAGCCCGACAGGGCCCGACAGGGCCCGACAGAGCCCGACAGGGCCCGACAGAACCCGACAGAGCCCGACAGAGCCCGACAGGGCCCGACAGGCCCCGACAGAGCCCAGTTTAGCCCAGTAGAGCCCGACAGAGCCCGACAGAGCCCGACAGGGCCCGACAGAGCCCGACAGGGCCCGACAGAGCCCGACAGAGCCCGACAGGGCCCGACAGGGCCCATTAGAGCCCGACAGAGCCCGACAGGGCCCGACAGGGCCCGACAGAGCCCGACAGGGCCCGACAGAGCCCGACAGAGCCCGACAGGGCCCAGTAGAGCCCGACAGAGCCCGACAGAGCCCGACAGGGCCCGACAGAGCCCGACAGAGCCCGACAGGGCCCGACAGGGCCCGACAGGGCCCAGTAGAGCCCGACAGAGCCCGACAGAGCCCGACAGAGCCGGACAGAGCCCGACAGAGCCCGACAGAGCCCAGTAGAGCCCGACAGAGCCCGACAGAGCCCGACAGAGCCCGACAGGGCCCGACAGAGCCCGACAGGGCCCGACAGAGCCCGACAGAGCCCGACAGAGCCCGACAGGGCCCGACAGAGCCCGACAGGGCCCGACAGGGCCCGACAGAGCCTTACAGAGCCCGACAGGGCCCAGTAGAGCCCGACAGAGCCCGACAGAGCCCGACAGAGCCCGATAGAGCCCGACAGAGCCCAGTAGAGCCCGACAGAGCCCGACAGAGCCCGACAGGGCCCGACAGAGCCCGACAGAGCCCGACAGGGCCCGACAGAGCCCGACAGAGCCCGACAGGGCCCGACAGAGCCCGACAGAGCCCGACAGAGCCCGACAGGGCCTGACAGAGCCCGACAGAACCCGACAGGGCCCAGTAGAGCCCGACAGAGCCCGACAGGGCCCAGTAGAGCCCGACAGAGCCCGACAGAGCCCGACAGAGCCCGACAGGGCCCGACAGGGCCCAGTAGAGGCCGACAGAGCCCGACAGAGCCCGACAGGACCCAGTAGAGCCCGACAGAGCCCGACAGAGCCCGACAGAGCCCAGTAGAGCCCGACAGAGCCCGACAGAGCCCGACAGAGCCCGACAGGGCCCGACAGAGCCCGACAGAGCCCGACAGGGCCCGACAGAGCCCGACAGGGCCCGACAGGGCCCGACAGAGCCCGACAGGGCCCAGTAGAGCCCGACAGAGCCCGACAGAGTCCGACAGGGCCCGACAGGGCCCAGTAGAGCCCGACAGAGCCCGACAGGGCCCGACAGAGCCCGACAGGGCCCGACAGGGCCCGACAGAGCCCGACAGGGCCAGACAGAGCCCGACAGAGCCCGACAGGGCCCGACAGAGCCCGACAGAGCCCAGTAGAGCCCGACAGAGCCCGACAGAGCCCGACAGAGCCCGACAGGGCCCGACAGAGCCCGACAGGGCCCGACAGGGCCCGACAGAGCCCGACAGAGCCCGACAGGGCCCGACAGAGCCCGACAGGGCCCAGTAGAGCCCGACAGAGCCCGACAGAGCCCGACAGAGCCCAGTAGAGCCCGACAGAGCCCGACAGGGCCCGACAGGGCCCGACAGGGCACAGTAGAGCCCGACAGAGCCCGACAGAGCTCAGTAGAGCCCAGTAGAGCCCGACAGAGCCCGACAGAGCCCGACAGAGGCCGACAGGGCCCGACAGAGCCCGACAGAGCCCGACAGGGCCCGACAGGGCCCGACAGAGCCCGACAGGGCCCAGTAGAGCCCGACAGAGCCCGACAGAGCCCAGTAGATCCCAGTAGAGCCCGACAGCGCCCGACAGGGCCCGACAGAGCCCGACAGGGCCCGACAGGGCCCGACAGGGCCCGACAGAGCCCGACAGAGCCCAGTAGAGCTCAGTAGAGCCCGACAGAGCCCAGTAGAGCCCGACAGAGCCCGACAGAGCCCGACAGAGCCCGACAGAGCCCGACAGGGCCCGACAGAGCCCGACAGGGCCCGACAGAGCCCGACAGAGCCCGACAGAGCGCGACAGGGCCCGACAGGGCCCGACAGGGCCCAGTAGAGCCCGACAGAGCCCGACAGAGCCCGACAGAGCCTGACAGAACCCGACAGAGCCCGACAGAGCCCAGTAGAGCCCGACAGAGCCCGACAGAGCCCGACAGAGCCCGACAGGGCCCGACAGGGCCCAGTAGAGCCCGACAGAGCCCGACAGAACCCGACAGAGCCCGACAGAGCCCGACAGAGCCCAGTAGAGCCCGACAGAGCCCGACAGAGCCCGACAGAGCCTGACAGGGCCCGACAGGGCCCGACAGGGCCCAGTAGAGCCCGACAGAGCCCGACAGAGCCCGACAGGGCCCGACAGGGCCCAGTAGAGCCCGACAGAGCCCGACAGAGCCCGACAGAGCCCAGTAGAGCCCGACAGAGCCCGACAGAGCCCGACAGAGCCCGACAGGGCCCGACAGGGCTCGACAGAGCCCGACAGGGCCCGACAGAGCCCGACAGAGCCCGACAGAGCCTGACAGGGCCCGACAGAGCCTGACAGAGCCCGACAGGGCCCAGTAGAGCCCGACAGAGCCCGACAGAGCCCGACAGAGCCCGATAGAGCCCGACAGAGCCCAGTAGAGCCCGACAGAGCCCGACAGAGCCCGACAGAGCCCTGTAGAGCCCCACAGAGCCCGACAGAGCCCGACAGAGCCCGACAGGGCCCGACAGAGCCCGACAGGGCCCGACAGGGCCCGACAGGGCCCGACAGAGCCCGACAGAGCCCGACAGAGCCCGACAGGGCCCAGTAGAGCCCGACAGAGCCCGACAGAGCCCGACAGAGCCCGACAGGGCCCGACAGGGCCCGACAGAGCCCGACAGAGCCCGACAGGGCCCGACAGAACCCGACAGAGCCCGACAGAGCCCGACAGGGCCCGACAGGGCCCGACAGAGCCCAGTTTAGCCCAGTAGAGCCCGACAGAGCCCGACAGAGCCCGACAGGGCCCGACAGAGCCCGACAGGGCCCGACAGAGCCCAGTAGAGCCCGACAGAGCCCGACAGAGCCCGACAGAGCCCGACAGGGCCCGACAGGGCCCAGTAGAGCCCGACAGAGCCCGACAGAGCCCGATAGAACCCGACAGAGCCCGACAGAGCCCGACAGAGCCCAGTAGAGCCCGACAGAGCCCGACAGAACCCGACAGGGCCCAGTAGAGCCCGACAGAGCCCGACAGAGCCCGACAGGGCCCGACAGGGCCCAGTAGAGCCCGACAGAGCCCGACAGAGCCCAGTAGAGACCGACAGAGCCCGACAGAGCCCGACAGAGCCCGACAGGGCCCGACAGAACCCGACAGAGCCCGACAGGGCCCGACAGGGCCCAGTAGAGCCCGACAGAGCCCGACAGAGCCCGACAGAGACCGACAGGGCCCAGTGGAGCCCAGTAGAGCCCGAAAGAGCCAAGTAGAGCCCGACAGAGCCCGACAGAGCCCGACAGAGCCCGACACAGCCCGACAGGGCCCGACAGAGCCTGACAGAGCCCGACAGGGCCCAGTAGAGCCCGACAGAGCCCGACAGAGCCCGACAGAGCCCGACAGGGCCCGACAGGGCCCGACAGGGCCCGACAGGGCCCGACAGAGCCCGACAGAGCCCGACAGGGCCCAGTAGAGCCCGACAGAGCCCGACAGGGCCCGACAGGGCCCGACAGAGCCCGACAGAGCCCGACAGAGCCCGACAGGGCCCGACAGAGCCCGACAGAGCCCGACAGGGCCCAGTAGAGCCCGACAGAGCCCGACAGAGCCCGACAGAGCCCGACAGGGCCCGACAGGGCCCGACAGAGCCCGACAGAGCCCGACAGGGCCCGACAGAACCCGACAGAGCCCGACAGAGCCCGACAGGGCCCGACAGGGCCCGACAGAGCCCAGTTTAGCCCAGTAGAGCCCGACAGAGCCCGACAGAGCCCGACAGGGCCCGACAGAGCCCGACAGGGCCCGACAGGGCCCGACAGGGCCCATTAGAGCCCGACAGAGCCCGACAGGGCCCGACAGAGCCCGACAGAGCCCGACAGGGCCCGACAGAGCCCGACAGAGCCCGACAGGGCCCAGTAGAGCCCGACAGAGCACGACAGAGCCCGACAGAGCCCGACAGAGCCCGACAGGGACCGACAGGGACCGACAGAGCCCGACAGAGCCCGACAGGGCCCGACAGGGCCCGACAGAGCCCAGTAGAGCCCGACAGAGCCCGACAGAGCCCGACAGAGCCCGACAGGGCCCAGTAGAGCTCAGTAGAGCCCGACAGAGCCCAGTAGAGCCCGACAGAGCCCGACAGAGCCCGACAGAGCCCGACAGAGCCCGACAGGGCCCGACAGAGCCCGACAGGGCCCGACAGAGCCCGACAGGGCCCGACAGAGCCCGAGAGAGCCCGACAGAGCCCGACAGGGCCCGACAGGGCCCGACAGGGCCCAGTAGAGCCCGACAGAGCCCGACAGAGCCCGACAGAGCCCAGTAGAGCCCGACAGAGCCCGACAGAGCCCGACAGAGCTCGATAGGGCCCGACAGAGCCCGACAGAGCCCGACAGAGCCTGACAGAGCCCAGTAGAGCCCGACAGAGCCCGACAGGGCCCGACAGGGCCCGACAGGGCCCAGTAGAGCCCGACAGAGGCCGACAGAGCCCAGTAGAGCCCAGTAGAGCCCGACAGAGCCCGACAGAGCCCGACAGAGCCCGACAGAGCCCGACAGGGCCCGACAGGGCCCGACAGAGCCCGACAGGGCCCGACAGGGCCCAGTAGAGCCCGACAGAGCCCGACAGAGCCCGACAGATCCCGACAGGGCCCGACAGAGCCCGACAGAGCCCAGTAGAGCCCGACAGAGCCCGACAGAGCCCGACAGAGCCTGACAGAACCCGACAGAGCCCGACAGAGCCCACTAGAGCCCGACAGAGCCCGACAGAGCCCGACAGAGCCCGACAGGGCCCGACAGGGCCCAGTAGAGCCCGACAGAGCCCGACAGAGCCCGATAGAACCCGACAGAGCCCGACAGAGCCCGACAGAGCCCAGTAGAGCCCGACAGAGCCTGACAGGGCCCGACAGGGCCCAGTAGAGCCCGACAGAGCCCGACAGAGCCCGACAGGGCCCGACAGGGCCCAGTAGAGCCCGACAGAGCCCGACAGAGCCCGACAGAGCCCAGTAGAGCCCGACAGAGCCCGACAGAGCCCGACAGAGCCCGACAGGGCCCGACAGGGCCCGACAGAGCCCGACAGGGCCCGACAGAGCCCGACAGAGCCCGACAGAGCCTGACAGGGCCCGACAGAGCCTGACAGAGCCCGACAGGGCCCAGTAGAGCCCGACAGAGCCCGACAGAGCCCGACAGAGCCCGATAGAGCCCGACAGAGCCCAGTAGAGCCCGACAGAGCCCGACAGAGCCCGACAGAGCCCGACAGGGCCCGACAGAGCCCGACAGGGCCCGACACAGCCCGACAGAGCCCGACAGAGCCCGACAGAGCCCGACAGGGCCCAGTAGAGCCCGACAGAGCCCGACAGAGCCCGACAGAGCCCGACAGGGCCCGACAGAGCCCGACAGAGCCCGACAGGGCCCGACAGGGACCGACAGGGCCCAGGAGAGCCCGACAGAGCCCGACAGAGCCCGACAGAACCCGACAGGGCCCAGTAGAGCCCGACAGAGCCCGACAGAGCCCGACAGAGCCCGACAGGGCCCGACAGAGCCCGACAGAGCCCGACAGGGCCCGACAGGGCCCGACAGAGCCCGACAGGGCCCGACAGAGCCCGACAGAGCCCGACAGAGCCCAGAAGAGGCCGACAGAGTCCGATAGAGCCCGACAGAGCCCGACAGGGCCCAACAGGGCCCGACAGAGCCCGACAGGGCCCAGTAGAGCCCGACAGAGCCCGACAGAGCCCGACAGAGCCCAGTAGAGCCCGACAGAGCCCGACAGGGCCCGACAGGGCACAGTAGAGCCCGACAGAGCCCGACAGAGCCCAGTAGAGCCCAGTAGAGCCCGAGGGAGCCCGACAGAGCCCGACAGAGCCCGACAGGGCCCGACAGAGCCCGACAGAGCCCGACAGGGCCCGACAGAGCCCGACAGAGCCCGACAGGGCCCGACAGGGCCCGACAGAGCCCGACAGAGCCCGACAGAGCCCGACAGGGCCCAGTAGAGCCCGACAGAGCCCGACAGAGCCCAGTAGAGCCCAGTAGAGCCCGACAGAGCCCGACAGAGCCCGACAGAGCCCGACAGAGCCCGACAGAGACCAGTTGAGCCCGACAGAGCCCGACAGAGCCCGACAGGGCCTGACAGGGCCCAGGAGAGCCCGACAGAGCCCGACAGAGCCCGACAGAGCCCGACAGAGCCCAGTAGAGACCGACAGAGCCCGACAGAGCCCGACAGAGCCCGACAGGGCCCGACAGAACCCGACAGAGCCCGACAGGGCCCGACAGGGCCCAGTAGAGCCCGACAGAGCCCGACAGAGCCCGACAGAGACCGACAGGGCCCAGTGGAGCCCAGTAGAGCCCGAAAGAGCCCAGTAGAGCCCGACAGAGCCCGACAGAGCCCGACAGAGCCCGACACAGCCCGACAGGGCCCGACAGAGCCTGACAGAGCCCGACAGGGCCCAGTAGAGCCCGACAGAGCCCGACAGAGCCCGACAGAGCCCTGTAGAGCCCCACAGAGCCCGACAGAGCCCGACAGAGCCCGACAGAGCCCGACAGGGCCCGACAGAGCCCGACAGAGCCCGACAGGGCCCGACAGGGCCCGACAGGGCCCGACAGGGCCCGACAGAGCCCGACAGGGCCCAGTAGAGCCCGACAGAGCCCGACAGGGCCCGACAGGGCCCGACAGAGCCCGACAGAGCCCGACAGAGCCCGACAGGGCCCGACAGAGCCCGACAGAGCCCGACAGGGCCCAGTAGAGCCCGACAGAGCCCGACAGAGCCCGACAGAGCCCGACAGGGCCCGACAGGGCCCGACAGAGCCCGACAGAGCCCGACAGGGCCCGACAGAACCCGACAGAGCCCGACAGAGCCCGACAGGGCCCGACAGGGCCCGACAGAGCCCAGTTTAGCCCAGTAGAGCCCGACAGAGCCCGACAGAGCCCGACAGGGCCCGACAGAGCCCGACAGGGCCCGACAGAGCCCAGTAGAGCCCGACAGAGCCCGACAGAGCCCGACAGAGCCCGACAGGGCCCGACAGGGCCCAGTAGAGCCCGACAGAGCCCGACAGAGCCCGATAGAACCCGACAGAGCCCGACAGAGCCCGACAGAGCCCAGTAGAGCCCGACAGAGCCTGACAGGGCCCGACAGGGCCCAGTAGAGCCCGACAGAGCCCGACAGAGCCCGACAGGGCCCGACAGGGCCCAGTAGAGCCCGACAGAGCCCGACAGAGCCCGACAGAGCCCAGTAGAGACCGACAGAGCCCGACAGAGCCCGACAGAGCCCGACAGGGCCCGACAGAACCCGACAGAGCCCGACAGGGCCCGACAGGGCCCAGTAGAGCCCGACAGAGCCCGACAGAGCCCGACAGAGACCGACAGGGCCCAGTGGAGCCCAGTAGAGCCCGAAAGAGCCCAGTAGAGCCCGACAGAGCCCGACAGAGCCTGACAGAGCCCGACACAGCCCGACAGGGCCCGACAGAGCCTGACAGAGCCCGACAGGGCCCAGTAGAGCCCGACAGAGCCCGACAGAGCCCGACAGAGCCCGACAGAGCCCTGTAGAGCCCCACAGAGCCCGACAGAGCCCGACAGAGCCCGACAGGGCCCGACAGAGCCCGACAGAGCCCGACAGGGCCCGACAGGGCCCGACAGAGCCCGACAGAGCCCGACAGGGCCCAGTAGAGCCCGACAGAGCCCGACAGGGCCCGACAGGGCCCGACAGAGCCCGACAGAGCCCGACAGAGCCCGACAGGGCCCGACAGAGCCCGACAGAGCCCGACAGGGCCCAGTAGAGCCCGACAGAGCCCGACAGAGCCCGACAGAGCCCGACAGGGCCCGACAGGGCCCGACAGAGCCCGACAGAGCCCGACAGGGCCCGACAGAACCCGACAGAGCCAGACAGGGCCCGACAGGGCCCGACAGGGCCCGACAGAGCCCAGTTTAGCCCAGTAGAGCCCGACAGAGCCCGACAGAGCCCGACAGGGCCCGACAGAGCCCGACAGGGCCCGACAGGGCCCGACAGGGCCCATTAGAGCCCGACAGAGCCCGACAGGGCCCGACAGAGCCCGACAGAGCCCGACAGGGCCCGACAGAGCCCGACAGAGCCCGACAGGGCCCAGTAGAGCCCGACAGAGCCCGACAGAGCCCGACAGAGCCCGACAGAGCCCGACAGGGACCGACAGAGCCCGACAGAGCCCGACAGGGCCCGACAGGGCCCGACAGGGCCCGACAGAGCCCAGTAGAGCCCGACAGAGCCCGACAGAGCCCGACAGAGCCCGACAGAGCCCAGTAGAGCCCGACAGAGCCCGACAGAGCCCGACAGAGCCCGACAGGGACCGACAGAGCCCGACAGAGCCCGACAGGGACCGACAGAGCCCGACAGAGCCCGACAGGGCCCGACAGAGCCCGACAGGGACCGACAGAGCCCGACAGAGCCCGACAGGGACCGACAGAGCCCGACAGAGCCCGACAGAGCCCGACAGAGCCCGACAGGGCCCGACAGAGCCCGACAGGGACCGACAGAGCCCGACAGAGCCCGACAGGGCCCGACAGAGCCCGACAGGGCCCGACAGGGCCCAGTAGAGCCCGACAGAGCCCGACAGAGCCCGACAGAGCCCAGTAGAGCCCGACAGAGCCCGACAGAGCCCGACAGAACCCGACAGGGCCCGACAGGGCCCAGTAGAGCCCGACAGAGCCCGACATAGCCCGACAGAGACCGACAGGGCCCAGTGGAGCCCAGTAGAGCCCGACAGAGCCCAGTACAGCCCGACAGAGCCCGACAGAGCCCGACAGAGACCGACACAGCCCGACAGGGCCCGACAGAGCCTGACAGAGCCCGACAGGGCCCAGTAGAGCCCGACAGAGCCCGACAGAGCCCGACAGAGCCCGACAGAGCCCTGTAGAGCCCCACAGAGCCCGACAGAGCCCGACAGAGCCCGACAGGGCCCGACAGAGCCCGACAGAGCCCGACAGGGCCCGACAGAGCCCGACAGGGCCCGACAGGGCCCGACAGAGCCCGACAGAGCCCGACAGGGCCCAGTAGAGCCCGACAGAGCCCGACAGGGCCCGACAGAGCCCGACAGAGCCCGACAGAGCCCGACAGGGCCCGACAGAGCCCGACAGAGCCCGACAGGGCCCGACAGGGCCCGACAGGGCCCAGTAGAGCCCGACAGAGCCCGACAGAGCCCGACAGAACCCGACAGGGCCCAGTAGATCCCGACAGAGCCCGACAGAGCCCGACAGGGCCCGACAGAGCCCGACAGAGCCCGACAGGGCCCAGTAGAGCCCGACAGAGCCCAGTAGAGCCCAGTAGAGCCCGACAGAGCCCGACAGAGCCCGACAGAGCCCGACAGAGCCCGACAGGGCCCGACAGAGCCCGACAGAGCCCGACAGGGCCCGACAGAGCCCGACAGGGCCCGACAGGGCCCAGTAGAGCCCGACAGAGCCCGACAGGGCCCGACAGGGCCCAGTAGAGCCCGACAGAGCCCGACAGAGCCCGACAGAGCCCGACAGTGCCCGACAGGGCCCAGTAGAGCCCGACAGAGCCCGACAGAGCCCGACAGAGCCCGACAGAGCCCAGTAGAGCCCGACAGAGCCCGACAGAGCCCGACAGAGCCCGACAGAACCCGACAGAGCCCGACAGAGCCCGACAGAGCCCGACAGGGCCCGACAGGGACCGACAGGGCCCAGTAGAGCCCGACAGAGCCCGACAGAGCCCGACAGAGCCCGACAGGGCCCGACAGGGCCCGACAGGGCCCAGTAGAGCCCGACAGAGCCCGACAGAGCCCGACAGAGCCCGACAGAACCCGACAGAGCCCGACAGAGCCCGACAGAGCCCGACAGGGCCCGACAGGGCCCGACACGGCCCAGTAGAGCCCGACAGAGCCCGACAGAGCCCAGTAGAGCCCAGTAGAGCCCGACAGAGCCCGACAGAGCCCGACAGAGCCCGACAGAGACCAGTTGAGCCCGACAGAGCCCGACAGAGCCCGACAGAGCCGGACAGGGCCCGACAGGGCCCAGTAGAGCCCGACAGAGCCCGACAGAGCCCGACAGAGCCCAGTAGAGCCCGACAGAGCCCGACAGAGCCCGACAGAGCCCGACAGGGCCCGACAGAGCCCGACAGAGCCCCGACAGGGCCCGACAGAGCCCAGTAGAGCCCGACAGAGCCCAGAGGACAGAGCCCGACAGAGCCCCGACAGAGCCCGACAGAGCCCGACAGGGCACAGTAGAGCCCGACAGAGCCCAGTAGAGCCCGACAGACAGAGCCCGACAGAGCCCGACAGGGCCCGACAGGGCCCGACAGGGCCCGACAGGGCCCGACAGAGCCCGACAGGGCCCGACAGAGCCTGACAGAGCCCGACAGGGCCCAGTAGAGCCCGACAGAGCCCGACAGAGCCCGACAGAGCCCGACAGAGTCCAGTAGAGCCCGACAGAGCCCGACAGAGCCCGACAGGGCCCGACAGAGTCCGACAGAGCCCGACAGGGCCCGACAGAGCCCGACAGAGCCCGACAGGGCCCGACAGAGCCCGACAGCGCCCGACAGAGCCCGACAGGGCCCGACAGAGCCCGACAGAACCCGACAGGGCCCAGTAGAGCCCGACAGAGCCCGACAGAGCCCGACAGAACCCGACAGGGCCCGACAGGGCCCGACAGGGCCCGACAGAGCCCGACAGGGCCCAGTAGAGTCCGACAGAGCCCGACAGGGCCCGACAGAGCCCGACAGAGCCCGACAGGGCCCGACAGAGCCCGATAGAGCCCGACAGAGCCCGACAGGGCCCGACAGAGCCCGACAGGGCCCGACAGGGCCCGACAGGGCCCGACAGGGCACAGTAGAGCCCGACAGAGCCCGACAGAGCCCAGTAGAGCCCAGTAGAGCCCGAGGGAGCCCGACAGAGCCCGACAGAGCCCGACAGGGCCCGACAGGGCCCGACAGATCCCGACAGGGCCCGACAGGGCCCGACAGAGCCCGACAGGGCCCGACAGGGCCCGACAGAGCCCGACAGAGCCCGACAGAGCCCGACAGGGCCAAGTAGAGCCCGACAGAGCCCGACAGAGCCCAGTAGAGCCCAGTAGAGCCCGACAGAGCCCGACAGAGCCCGACAGAGCCCGACAGAGCCCGACAGAGACCAGTTGAGCCCGACAGAGCCCGACAGAGCCCGACAGAGCCCCGACAGAGCCCGACAGGGCCCGACAGGGCCCAGTAGAGCCCGACAGAGCCCGACAGAGCCCGACAGAGCCCAGTAGAGCCCGACAGAGCCCGACAGAGCCCGACAGAGCCCGACAGGGCCCGACAGAACCCGACAGAGCCTGACAGGGCCCGACAGAGCCCAGTAGAGCCCGACAGAGCCCGACAGAGCCCGACAGAGCCCGACAGGGCCCAGTAGAGCCCAGTAGAGCCCGACAGAGCCCAGTAGAGCCCGACAGAGACCGATAGAGCCCGACAGAGCCCGACAGGGCCCGACAGGGCCTGACAGAGCCCGACAGGGCCCGACAGAGCCTGACAGAGCCCGACAGAGCCCAGTAGAGCCCGACAGAGCCCGACAGAGCCCGACAGAGCCCTGTAGAGCCCGACAGAGCCCGACAGAGCCCGACAGAGCCCGACAGAGCCCGACAGGGCCCGACAGAGCCCGACAGAGCCCGACAGGGCCCGACAGAGCCCGACAGGGCCCGACAGGGCCTGACAGAGCCCGACAGAGCCCGACAGGGCCCAGTAGAGCCCGACAGAGCCCGACAGGGCCCGACAGAGCCCGACAGAGCCCGACAGAGCCCGACAGGGCCCGACAGAGCCCGACAGAGCCCGACAGGGCCCGACAGGGCCCGACAGCGGGCCCGACAGGGCCCAGTAGAGCCCGACAGAGCCCGACAGAGCCCGACAGAACCCGACAGGGCCCAGTAGATCCCGACAGAGCCCGACAGAGCCCGACAGGGCCCGACAGAGCCCGACAGAGCCCGACAGGGCCCAGTAGAGCCCGACAGAGCCCGACAGAGCCCAGTAGAGCCCAGTAGAGCCCGACAGAGTCCGACAGAGCGCGACAGAGCCCGACAGAGCCCGACAGGGCCCGACAGAGCCCGACAGAGCCCGACAGGGCCCGACAGAGCCCGACAGGGCCCGACAGGGCCCAGTAGAGCCCGACAGAGCCCGACAGAGCCCGACAGAGCCCGACAGGGCCCGACAGAGCCCAGTAGAGCCCGACAGAGCCCGACAGAGCCCGACAGAGCCCGACAGAACCCGACAGAGCCCGACAGAGCCCAGTAGAGCCCGACAGAGCCCGACAGAGCCCGACAGAGCCCGACAGAACCCGACAGAGCCCGACAGAGCCCGACAGAGCCCGACAGGGCCCGACAGGGCCCAGTAGAGCCCGACAGTGCCCGACAGAGCCCGACAGAGCCCGACAGGGCCCGACAGGGCCCAGTAGAGCCCGACAGAGCCCGATAGAGCCCGACAGAGCCCGACAGAACCCGACAGAGCCCGACAGAGCCCGACAGAGCCCGACAGGGCTCGACAGGGCCCAACAGGGCCCAGTAGAGCCCGACAAAGCCCGACAGAGCCCAGTAGAGCGCAGTAGAGCCCGACAGAGCCCGACAGAGCCCGACAGAGCCAGACAGAACCCGACAGAGCCCGACAGAGCCCAGTAGAGCCCGACAGAGCCCGACAGAGCCCGACAGAGCCCGACAGGGCCCGACAGGGACCGACAGGGCCCAGTAGAGCCCGACAGAGCCCGACAGAGCCCGACAGAGCCCGACAGGGCCCGACAGGGCCCGACAGGGCCCAGTAGAGCCCGACAGAGCCCGACAGAGCCCGACAGAGCCCGACAGAACCCGACAGAGCCCGACAGAGCCCGACAGAGCCCGACAGGGCCCGACAGGGCCCGACAGGGCCCGACACGGCCCAGTAGAGCCCGACAGAGCCCGACAGAGCCCAGTAGAGCCCAGTAGAGCCCGACAGAGCCCGACAGAGCCCGACAGAGCCCGACAGAGACCAGTTGAGCCCGACAGCCGACAGAGCCCGACAGAGCCGGACAGGGCCCGACAGGGCCCAGTAGAGCCCGACAGAGCCCGACAGAGCCCGACAGAGCCCAGTAGAGCCCGACAGAGCCCGACAGAGCCCGACAGAGCCCGACAGGGCCCGACAGAGCCCGACAGAGCCCGACAGGGCCCGACAGAGCCCAGTAGAGCCCGACAGAGCCCGACAGAGCCCGACAGAGCCCGACAGAGCCCGACAGGGCACAGTAGAGCCCAGTAGAGCCCGACAGAGCCCAGTAGAGCCCGACAGAGCCCGACAGAGCCCGACAGAGCCCGACAGGGCCCGACAGGGCCCGACAGGGCCCGACAGGGCCCGACAGAGCCCGACAGAGCCCGACAGGGCCCAACAGAGCCTGACAGAGCCCGACAGGGCCCAGTAGAGCCCGACAGAGCCCGACAGAGCCCGACAGAGCCCGACAGAGTCCAGTAGAGCCCGACAGAGCCCGACAGAGCCCGACAGGGCCCGACAGAGTCCGACAGAGCCCGACAGGGCCCGACAGAGCCCGACAGAGCCCGACAGGGCCCGACAGAGCCCGACAGCGCCCGACAGAGCCCGACAGGGCCGACAGAGCCCGACAGAACCCGACAGGGCCCAGTAGAGCCCGACAGAGCCCGACAGAGCCCGACAGAGCCCGACAGGGCCCGACAGGGCCCGACAGGGCCCGACAGAGCCCGACAGGGCCCAGTAGAGTCCGACAGAGCCCGACAGGGCCCGACAGAGCCCGACAGAGCCCGACAGGGCCCGACAGAGCCCGACAGAGCCCGACAGAGCCCGACAGGGCCCGACA
Organism: Caloenas nicobarica; assembly: GCF_036013445.1. Taxonomy (NCBI): domain Eukaryota; kingdom Metazoa; phylum Chordata; class Aves; order Columbiformes; family Columbidae; genus Caloenas; species Caloenas nicobarica. Next base: position 167,090 of record NW_027017172.1, read on the forward strand.
GAGTCCGACAGGGCCCGACAGGGCCCGACAGGGCCCGACAGGGCACAGTAGAGCCCGACAGAGCCCGACAGAGCCCAGTAGAGCCCAGTAGAGCCCGAGGGAGCCCGACAGAGCCCGACAGAGCCCGACAGGGCCCGACAGGGCCCGCAGAGCCCGACAGGGCCCGACAGGGCCCGACAGAGCCCGACAGAGCCCGACAGAGCCCGACAGGGCCCAGTAGAGCCCGACAGAGCCCGACAGAGCCCAGTAGAGCCCGACAGAGCCCGACAGAGCCCGACAGAGCCCGACAGAGCCCAGTAGAGCCCGACAGAGCCCGACAGAGCCCGACAGAGCCCGACAGGGCCCGACAGAACCCGACAGAGCCTGACAGGGCCCGACAGAGCCCAGTAGAGCCCGACAGAGCCCGACAGAGCCCGACAGAGCCCGACAGGGCCCAGTAGAGCCCAGTAGAGCCCGACAGAGCCCAGTAGAGCCCGACAGAGCCCGATAGAGCCCGACAGAGCCCGACAGGGCCCGACAGGGCCTGACAGAGCCCGACAGGGCCCGACAGAGCCTGACAGGCCCGACAGAGCCCAGTAGAGCCCGACAGAGCCCGACAGAGCCCGACAGAGCCCTGTAGAGCCCGACAGAGCCCGACAGAGCCCGACAGAGCCCGACAGAGCCCGACAGGGCCCGACAGAGCCCGACAGAGCCCGACAGGGCCCGACAGAGCCCGACAGGGCCCGACAGGGCCCAACAGAGCCCGACAGAGCCCGACAGAGCCCGACAGGGCCCAGTAGAGCCCGACAGAGCCCGACAGGGCCCGACAGAGCCCGACAGAGCCCGACAGAGCCCGACAGGGCCCGACAGAGCCCGACAGAGCCCGACAGGGCCCGACAGGGCCCGACAGGGCCCGACAGGGCCCAGTAGAGCCCGACAGAGCCCGACAGAGCCCGACAGAACCCGACAGGGCCCAGTAGATCCCGACAGAGCCCGACAGAGCCCGACAGGGCCCGACAGAGCCCGACAGAGCCCGACAGGGCCCAGTAGAGCCCGACAGAGCCCGACAGAGCCCAGTAGAGCCCAGTAGAGCCCGACAGAGTCCGACAGAGCGCGACAGAGCCCGACAGAGCCCGACAGGGCCCGACAGAGCCCGACAGAGCCCGACAGGGCCCGACAGAGCCCGACAGGGCCCGACAGAGCCCAGTAGAGCCCGACAGAGCCCGACAGAGCCCGACAGAGCCCGACAGAACCCGACAGAGCCCGACAGAGCCCAGTAGAGCCCGACAGAGCCCGACAGAGCCCGACAGAACCCGACAGAGCCCGACAGAGCCCGACAGAGCCCAGTAGAGCCCAGTAGAGCCCGAGGGAGCCCGACAGAGCCCGACAGAGCCCGACAGGGCCCGACAGAGCCCGACAGAGCCCGACAGGGCCCGACAGGGCCCGACAGAGCCCGACAGGGCCCGACAGGGCCCGACAGAGCCCGACAGAGCCCGACAGAGCCCGACAGGGCCCAGTAGAGCCCGACAGAGCCCGACAGAGCCCAGTAGAGCCCAGTAGAGCCCGACAGAGCCCGACAGAGCCCGACAGAGCCCGACAGAGCCCGACAGAGACCAGTTGAGCCCGACAGAGCCCGACAGAGCCCGACAGAGCCCGACAGGGCCCGACAGGGCCCAGTAGAGCCCGACAGAGCCCGACAGAGCCCGACAGAGCCCAGTAGAGCCCGACAGAGCCCGACAGAGCCCGACAGAGCCCGACAGGGCCCGACAGAACCCGACAGAGCCTGACAGGGCCCGACAGAGCCCAGTAGAGCCCGACAGAGCCCGACAGAGCCCGACAGAGCCCGACAGGGCCCAGTAGAGCCCAGTAGAGCCCGACAGAGCCCAGTAGAGCCCGACAGAGCCCGATAGAGCCCGACAGAGCCCGACAGGGCCCGACAGGGCCTGACAGAGCCCGACAGGGCCCGACAGAGCCCGACAGAGCCCGACAGAGCCCGACAGAGCCCTGTAGAGCCCGACAGAGCCCGACAGAGCCCGACAGAGCCCGACAGAGCCCGACAGGGCCCGACAGAGCCCGACAGAGCCCGACAGGGCCCGACAGAGCCCGACAGGGCCCGACAGGGCCCGACAGAGCCCGACAGAGCCCGACAGAGCCCGACAGGGCCCAGTAGAGCCCGACAGAGCCCGACAGGGCCCGACAGAGCCCGACAGAGCCCGACAGAGCCCGACAGGGCCCGACAGAGCCCGACAGAGCCCGACAGGGCCCGACAGGGCCCGACAGGGCCCAGTAGAGCCCGACAGAGCCCGACAGAGCCCGACAGAACCCGACAGGGCCCAGTAGATCCCGACAGAGCCCGACAGAGCCCGACAGGGCCCGACAGAGCCCGACAGAGCCCGACAGGGCCCAGTAGAGCCCGACAGAGCCCGACAGAGCCCAGTAGAGCCCAGTAGAGCCCGACAGAGTCCGACAGAGCGCGACAGAGCCCGACAGAGACCGACAGGGCCCGACAGAGCCCGACAGGGCCCGACAGGGCCCAGTAGAGCCCGACAGAGCCCGACAGAGCCCGACAGAGCCCGACAGAACCCGACAGAGCCCGACAGAGCCCGACAGAGCCCGACAGGGCCCGACAGGGCCCGACACGGCCCAGTAGAGCCCGACAGAGCCCGACAGAGCCCAGTAGAGCCCAGTAGAGCCCGACAGAGCCCGACAGAGCCCGACAGAGCCCGACAGAGACCAGTTGAGCCCGACAGAGCCCGACAGAGCCCGACAGAGCCGGACAGGGCCCGACAGGGCCCAGTAGAGCCCGACAGAGCCCGACAGAGCCCGACAGAGCCCAGTAGAGCCCGACAGAGCCCGACAGAGCCCGACAGAGCCCGACAGGGCCCGACAGAGCCCGACAGAGCCCGACAGGGCCCGACAGAGCCCAGTAGAGCCCGACAGAGCCCGACAGAGCCCGACAGAGCCCGACAGAGCCCGACAGAGCCCGACAGGGCACAGTAGAGCCCGACAGAGCCCAGTAGAGCCCGACAGAGCCCGACAGAGCCCGACAGAGCCCGACAGGGCCCGACAGGGCCCGACAGGGCCCGACAGGGCCCGACAGAGCCCGACAGGGCCCGACAGAGCCTGACAGAGCCCGACAGGGCCCAGTAGAGCCCGACAGAGCCCGACAGAGCCCGACAGAGCCCGACAGAGTCCAGTAGAGCCCGACAGAGCCCGACAGAGCCCGACAGGGCCCGACAGAGTCCGACAGAGCCCGACAGGGCCCGACAGAGCCCGACAGAGCCCGACAGGGCCCGACAGAGCCCGACAGCGCCCGACAGAGCCCGACAGGGCCCGACAGAGCCCGACAGAACCCGACAGGGCCCAGTAGAGCCCGACAGAGCCCGACAGAGCCCGACAGAACCCGACAGGGCCCGACAGGGCCCGACAGGGCCCGACAGAGCCCGACAGGGCCCAGTAGAGTCCGACAGAGCCCGACAGGGCCCGACAGAGCCCGACAGAGCCCGACAGGGCCCGACAGAGCCCGATAGAGCCCGACAGAGCCCGACAGGGCCCGACAGAGCCCGACAGGGCCCGACAGGGCCCGACAGGGCCCGACAGGGCACAGTAGAGCCCGACAGAGCCCGACAGAGCCCAGTAGAGCCCAGTAGAGCCCGAGGGAGCCCGACAGAGCCCGACAGAGCCCGACAGGGCCCGACAGGGCCCGACAGAGCCCGACAGGGCCCGACAGGGCCCGACAGAGCCCGACAGGGCCCGACAGGGCCCGACAGAGCCCGACAGAGCCCGACAGAGCCCGACAGGGCCCAGTAGAGCCCGACAGAGCCCGACAGAGCCCAGTAGAGCCCAGTAGAGCCCGACAGAGCCCGACAGAGCCCGACAGAGCCCGACAGAGCCCGACAGAGACCAGTTGAGCCCGACAGAGCCCGACAGAGCCCGACAGAGCCCGACAGAGCCCGACAGGGCCCGACAGGGCCCAGTAGAGCCCGACAGAGCCCGACAGAGCCCGACAGAGCCCAGTAGAGCCCGACAGAGCCCGACAGAGCCCGACAGAGCCCGACAGGGCCCGACAGAACCCGACAGAGCCTGACAGGGCCCGACAGAGCCCAGTAGAGCCCGACAGAGCCCGACAGAGCCCGACAGAGCCCGACAGGGCCCAGTAGAGCCCAGTAGAGCCCGACAGAGCCCAGTAGAGCCCGACAGAGACCGATAGAGCCCGACAGAGCCCGACAGGGCCCGACAGGGCCTGACAGAGCCCGACAGGGCCCGACAGAGCCTGACAGAGCCCGACAGAGCCCAGTAGAGCCCGACAGAGCCCGACAGAGCCCGACAGAGCCCTGTAGAGCCCGACAGAGCCCGACAGAGCCCGACAGAGCCCGACAGAGCCCGACAGGGCCCGACAGAGCCCGACAGAGCCCGACAGGGCCCGACAGAGCCCGACAGGGCCCGACAGGGCCTGACAGAGCCCGACAGAGCCCGACAGGGCCCAGTAGAGCCCGACAGAGCCCGACAGGGCCCGACAGAGCCCGACAGAGCCCGACAGAGCCCGACAGGGCCCGACAGAGCCCGACAGAGCCCGACAGGGCCCGACAGGGCCCGACAGGGCCCGACAGGGCCCAGTAGAGCCCGACAGAGCCCGACAGAGCCCGACAGAACCCGACAGGGCCCAGTAGATCCCGACAGAGCCCGACAGAGCCCGACAGGGCCCGACAGAGCCCGACAGAGCCCGACAGGGCCCAGTAGAGCCCGACAGAGCCCGACAGAGCCCAGTAGAGCCCAGTAGAGCCCGACAGAGTCCGACAGAGCGCGACAGAGCCCGACAGAGCCCGACAGGGCCCGACAGAGCCCGACAGAGCCCGACAGGGCCCGACAGAGCCCGACAGGGCCCGACAGGGCCCAGTAGAGCCCGACAGAGCCCGACAGAGCCCGACAGAGCCCGACAGGGCCCGACAGAGCCCAGTAGAGCCCGACAGAGCCCGACAGAGCCCGACAGAGCCCGACAGAACCCGACAGAGCCCGACAGAGCCCAGTAGAGCCCGACAGAGCCCGACAGAGCCCGACAGAGCCCGACAGAACCCGACAGAGCCCGACAGAGCCCGACAGAGCCCGACAGGGCCCGACAGGGCCCAGTAGAGCCCGACAGTGCCCGACAGAGCCCGACAGAGCCCGACAGGGCCCGACAGGGCCCAGTAGAGCCCGACAGAGCCCGATAGAGCCCGACAGAGCCCGACAGAACCCGACAGAGCCCGACAGAGCCCGACAGAGCCCGACAGGGCTCGACAGGGCCCAACAGGGCCCAGTAGAGCCCGACAAAGCCCGACAGAGCCCAGTAGAGCGCAGTAGAGCCCGACAGAGCCCGACAGAGCCCGACAGAGCCAGACAGAACCCGACAGAGCCCGACAGAGCCCAGTAGAGCCCGACAGAGCCCGACAGAGCCCGACAGAGCCCGACAGGGCCCGACAGGGACCGACAGGGCCCAGTAGAGCCCGACAGAGCCCGACAGAGCCCGACAGAGCCCGACAGGGCCCGACAGGGCCCGACAGGGCCCAGTAGAGCCCGACAGAGCCCGACAGAGCCCGACAGAGCCCGACAGAACCCGACAGAGCCCGACAGAGCCCGACAGAGCCCGACAGGGCCCGACAGGGCCCGACAGGGCCCGACACGGCCCAGTAGAGCCCGACAGAGCCCGACAGAGCCCAGTAGAGCCCAGTAGAGCCCGACAGAGCCCGACAGAGCCCGACAGAGCCCGACAGAGACCAGTTGAGCCCGACAGAGCCCGACAGAGCCCGACAGAGCCGGACAGGGCCCGACAGGGCCCAGTAGAGCCCGACAGAGCCCGACAGAGCCCGACAGAGCCCAGTAGAGCCCGACAGAGCCCGACAGAGCCCGACAGAGCCCGACAGGGCCCGACAGAGCCCGACAGAGCCCGACAGGGCCCGACAGAGCCCAGTAGAGCCCGACAGAGCCCGACAGAGCCCGACAGAGCCCGACAGAGCCCGACAGGGCACAGTAGAGCCCAGTAGAGCCCGACAGAGCCCAGTAGAGCCCGACAGAGCCCGACAGAGCCCGACAGAGCCCGACAGGGCCCGACAGGGCCCGACAGGGCCCGACAGGGCCCGACAGAGCCCGACAGAGCCCGACAGGGCCCGACAGAGCCTGACAGAGCCCGACAGGGCCCAGTAGAGCCCGACAGAGCCCGACAGAGCCCGACAGAGCCCGACAGAGTCCAGTAGAGCCCGACAGAGCCCGACAGAGCCCGACAGGGCCCGACAGAGTCCGACAGAGCCCGACAGGGCCCGACAGAGCCCGACAGAGCCCGACAGGGCCCGACAGAGCCCGACAGCGCCCGACAGAGCCCGACAGGGCCCAGTAGAGCCCGACAGAGCCCGACAGAGCCCGACAGAGCCCGACAGGGCCCGACAGGGCCCGACAGGGCCCGACAGAGCCCGACAGGGCCCAGTAGAGTCCGACAGAGCCCGACAGGGCCCGACAGAGCCCGACAGAGCCCGACAGGGCCCGACAGAGCCCGACAGAGCCCGACAGAGCCCGACAGGGCCCGACAGAGTCCGACAGGGCCCGACAGGGCCCGACAGGGCCCGACAGGGCACAGTAGAGCCCGACAGAGCCCGACAGAGCCCAGTAGAGCCCAGTAGAGCCCGAGGGAGCCCGACAGAGCCCGACAGAGCCCGACAGGGCCCGACAGGGCCCGACAGAGCCCGACAGGGCCCGACAGGGCCCGACAGAGCCCGACAGAGCCCGACAGAGCCCGACAGGGCCCAGTAGAGCCCGACAGAGCCCGACAGAGCCCAGTAGAGCCCGACAGAGCCCGACAGAGCCCGACAGAGCCCGACAGAGCCCAGTAGAGCCCGACAGAGCCCGACAGAGCCCGACAGAGCCCGACAGGGCCCGACAGAACCCGACAGAGCCTGACAGGGCCCGACAGAGCCCAGTAGAGCCCGACAGAGCCCGACAGAGCCCGACAGAGCCCGACAGGGCCCAGTAGAGCCCAGTAGAGCCCGACAGAGCCCAGTAGAGCCCGACAGAGCCCGATAGAGCCCGACAGAGCCCGACAGGGCCCGACAGGGCCTGACAGAGCCCGACAGGGCCCGACAGAGCCTGACAGAGCCCGACAGAGCCCAGTAGAGCCCGACAGAGCCCGACAGAGCCCGACAGAGCCCTGTAGAGCCCGACAGAGCCCGACAGAGCCCGACAGAGCCCGACAGAGCCCGACAGGGCCCGACAGAGCCCGACAGAGCCCGACAGGGCCCGACAGAGCCCGACAGGGCCCGACAGGGCCCGACAGAGCCCGACAGAGCCCGACAGAGCCCGACAGGGCCCAGTAGAGCCCGACAGAGCCCGACAGGGCCCGACAGAGCCCGACAGAGCCCGACAGAGCCCGACAGGGCCCGACAGAGCCCGACAGAGCCCGACAGGGCCCGACAGGGCCCGACAGGGCCCGACAGGGCCCAGTAGAGCCCGACAGAGCCCGACAGAGCCCGACAGAACCCGACAGGGCCCAGTAGATCCCGACAGAGCCCGACAGAGCCCGACAGGGCCCGACAGAGCCCGACAGAGCCCGACAGGGCCCAGTAGAGCCCGACAGAGCCCGACAGAGCCCAGTAGAGCCCAGTAGAGCCCGACAGAGTCCGACAGAGCGCGACAGAGCCCGACAGAGCCCGACAGGGCCCGACAGAGCCCGACAGAGCCCGACAGGGCCCGACAGAGCCCGACAGGGCCCGACAGAGCCCAGTAGAGCCCGACAGAGCCCGACAGAGCCCGACAGAGCCCGACAGAACCCGACAGAGCCCGACAGAGCCCAGTAGAGCCCGACAGAGCCCGACAGAGCCCGACAGAGCCCGACAGAACCCGACAGAGCCCGACAGAGCCCGACAGAGCCCGACAGGGCCCGACAGGGCCCAGTAGAGCCCGACAGAGCCCGACAGAGCCCGACAGAGCCCGACAGGGCCCGACAGGGCCCAGTAGAGCCCGACAGAGCCCGACAGAGCCCGACAGAGCCCGACAGAACCCGACAGAGCCCGACAGAGCCCGACAGAGCCCGACAGGGCCCGACAGGGCCCGACGGCCCAGTAGAGCCCGACAAAGCCCGACAGAGCCCAGTAGAGCCCAGTAGAGCCCGACAGAGCCCGACAGAGCCCGACAGAGCCCGACAGGGCCCGACAGAACCCGACAGAGCCTGACAGGGCCCGACAGAGCCCAGTAGAGCCCGACAGAGCCCGACAGAGCCCGACAGAGCCCGACAGGGCCCAGTAGAGCCCAGTAGAGCCCGACAGAGCCCAGTAGAGCCCGACAGAGCCCGATAGAGCCCGACAGAGCCCGACAGGGCCCGACAGGGCCTGACAGAGCCCGACAGGGCCCGACAGAGCCCGACAGAGCCCGACAGAGCCCGACAGAGCCCGACAGAGCCCTGTAGAGCCCGACAGAGCCCGACAGAGCCCGACAGAGCCCGACAGAGCCCGACAGGGCCCGACAGAGCCCGACAGAGCCCGACAGGGCCCGACAGAGCCCGACAGGGCCCGACAGGGCCCGACAGAGCCCGACAGAGCCCGACAGAGCCCGACAGGGCCCAGTAGAGCCCGACAGAGCCCGACAGGGCCCGACAGAGCCCGACAGAGCCCGACAGAGCCCGACAGGGCCCGACAGAGCCCGACAGAGCCCGACAGGGCCCGACAGGGCCCGACAGGGCCCAGTAGAGCCCGACAGAGCCCGACAGAGCCCGACAGAACCCGACAGGGCCCAGTAGATCCCGACAGAGCCCGACAGAGCCCGACAGGGCCCGACAGAGCCCGACAGAGCCCGACAGGGCCCAGTAGAGCCCGACAGAGCCCGACAGAGCCCAGTAGAGCCCAGTAGAGCCCGACAGAGTCCGACAGAGCGCGACAGAGCCCGACAGAGACCGACAGGGCCCGACAGAGCCCGACAGAGCCCGACAGGGCCCGACAGGGCCCAGTAGAGCCCGACAGAGCCCGACAGAGCCCGACAGAGCCCGACAGGGCCCGACAGAGCCCAGTAGAGCCCGACAGAGCCCGACAGAGCCCGACAGAGCCCGACAGAACCCGACAGAGCCCGACAGAACCCAGTAGAGCCCGACAGAGCCCGACAGAGCCCGACAGAGCCCGACAGAACCCGACAGAGCCCGACAGAGCCCGACAGAGCCCGACAGGGCCCGACAGGGCCCGACAGGGCCCAGTAGAGCCCGACAGAGCCCGACAGAGCCCGACAGAGCCCGACAGGGCCCGACAGGGCCCAGTAGAGCCCGACAGAGCCCGATAGAGCCCGACAGAGCCCGACAGAACCCGACAGAGCCCGACAGAGCCCGACAGAGCCCGACAGGGCCCGACAGGGCCCGACAGGGCCCAGTAGAGCCCGACAAAGCCCGACAGAGCCCAGTAGAGCCCAGTAGAGCCCGACAGAGCCCGACAGAGCCCGACAGAGCCAGACAGAACCCGAGAGAGCCCGACAGAGACCAGTTGAGCCCGACAGAGCCCGACAGAGCCCGACAGAGCCCGACAGGGCCCGACAGGGCCCAGTAGGGCCCGACAGAGCCCGACAGAGCCCGACAGAGCCCGACAGAGCCCGACAGAGCCCAGTAGAGCCCGACAGAGCCCGACAGAGCCCGACAGAGCCCGACAGGGCCCGACAGAGCCCGACAGAGCCCGACAGGGCCCGACAGAGCCCAGTAGAGCCCGACAGAGCCCGACAGAGCCCGACAGAGCCCGACAGGGCCCAGTAGAGCCCAGTAGAGCCCGACAGAGCCCAGTAGAGCCCGACAGAGCCCGACAGAGCCCGACAGAGCCCGACAGGGCCCGACAGGGCCCGACAGGGCCCGACAGGGCCCGACAGAGCCCGACAGGGCCCGACAGAGCCTTACAGAGCCCAACAGGGCCCAGTAGAGCCCGACAGAGCCCGACAGAGCCCGACAGAGCCCGACAGAGCCCAGTAGAGCCCGACAGAGCCCGACAGAGCCCGACAGGGCCCGACAGGGCCCGACAGAGCCCGACAGGGCCCGACAGAGCCCGACAGAGCCCGACAGCGCCCGACAGAGCCCGACAGGGCCCGACAGAGCCCGACAGAACCCGACAGGGCCCAGTAGAGCCCGACAGAGCCCGACAGAGCCCGACAGAGCCCGACAGGGCCCGACAGAGCCCGACAGAGCCCGACAGAGCCCGACAGGGCCCAGTAGAGTCCGACAGAGCCCGACAGGGCCCGACAGAGCCCGACAGAGCCCGACAGAGCCCGACAGGGCCCGACAGAGCCCGACAGAGCCCGACAGGGCCCGACAGGGCCCGACAGGGCCCAGTAGAGCCCGACAGAGCCCGACAGAGCCCGACAGGGCCCGACAGAGCCCGACAGAACCCGACAGGGCCCAGTAGATCCCGACAGAGCCCGACAGAGCCCGACAGGGCCCGACAGGGCCCGACAGGGCCCGACAGGGCCTGACAGAGCCCGACAGAGCCCGACAGGGCCCAGTAGAGCCCGACAGAGCCCGACAGGGCCCGACAGAGCCCGACAGAGCCCGACAGAGCCCGACAGGGCCCAGTAGAGCCCGACAGAGCCCGACAGGGACCAGTAGAGCCCGACAGAGCCCGACAGGGCCCGACAGGGCCCGACAGAGCCCGACAGGGCCCAGCAGAGCCCGACAGGGCCCAGCAGAGACCGACAGAGCCCAACAGAGCCCGACAGAGCCCGACAGAGCCTGAAAGGGCCCGACAGGGCCCGACAGAGCCCGACAGAGCCCGACAGAGCCCGACAGGGCCCAGTAGAGCCCGACAGAGCCCGACAGAGCCCGAAAGAGCCCGACAGAGCCCAGTAGAGCCCGACAGAGCCCGACAGAGCCCGACAGAGCCCGACAGAGCCCAGTAGAGCCCGACAGAGCCCGACAGGGCCCGACAGGGCCCGACAGGGCCCAGTAGAGCCCGACAGAGCCCGACAGAGCCCAGTAGAGCCCAGTAGAGCCCGACAGAGCCCAGTAGAGCCCAGTAGAGCCCGACAGGGCCCGACAGGGCCCGACAGGGCCCAGTAGAGCCCGACAGAGCCCGACAGAGCCTGACAGAGCCCGACAGGGCCCGATAGGGCCCGATAGAGCCCGACAGAGCCCGACAGGGCCCAGTAGAGCCCGACAGAGCCCGACAGAGCCCGACAGAGCCCGACAGGGCCCGACAGGGCCCGACAGAGCCCGACAGGGCCCGACAGAGCCCGACAGAGCCCGACAGGGCCCGACAGAGCCCGACAGCGCCCGACAGAGCCCGACAGGGCCCGACAGAGCCCGACAGAACCCGACAGGGCCCAGTAGAGCCCGACAGAGCCCGACAGAGCCCGACAGAGCCCGACAGGGCCCGACAGAGCCCGACAGAGCCCGACAGAGCCCGACAGGGCCCAGTAGAGTCCGACAGAGCCCGACAGGGCCCGACAGAGCCCGACAGAGCCCGACAGAGCCCGACAGGGCCCCACAGAGCCCGACAGAGCCCGACAGGGCCCGACAGGGCCCGACAGGGCCCAGTAGAGCCCGACAGAGCCCGACAGAGCCCGACAGGGCCCGACAGAGCCCGACAGAACCCGACAGGGCCCAGTAGATCCCGACAGAGCCCGACAGAGCCCGACAGGGCCCGACAGGGCCCGACAGGGCCCGACAGGGCCTGACAGAGCCCGACAGAGCCCGACAGGGCCCAGTAGAGCCCGACAGAGCCCGACAGGGCCCGACAGAGCCCGACAGAGCCCGACAGAGCCCGACAGCGCCCAGTAGAGCCCGACAGAGCCCGACAGGGACCAGTAGAGCCCGACAGAGCCCGACAGGGCCCGACAGGGCCCGACAGAGCCCGACAGGGCCCAGCAGAGCCCGACAGGGCCCAGCAGAGACCGACAGAGCCCAACAGAGCCCGACAGAGCCCGACAGAGCCTGAAAGGGCCCGACAGGGCCCGACAGAGCCCGACAGAGCCCGACAGAGCCCGACAGGGCCCAGTAGAGCCCGACAGAGCCCGACAGAGCCCGAAAGAGCCCGACAGAGCCCAGTAGAGCCCGACAGAGCCCGACAGAGCCCGACAGAGCCCGACAGAGCCCAGTAGAGCCCGACAGAGCCCGACAGGGCCCGACAGGGCCCGACAGGGCCCAGTAGAGCCCGACAGAGCCCGACAGAGCCCAGTAGAGCCCAGTAGAGCCCGACAGAGCCCAGTAGAGCCCAGTAGAGCCCGACAGGGCCCGACAGGGCCCGACAGGGCCCAGTAGAGCCCGACAGAGCCCGACAGAGCCTGACAGAGCCCGACAGGGCCCGATAGGGCCCGATAGAGCCCGACAGAGCCCGACAGGGCCCAGTAGAGCCCGACAGAGCCCGACAGAGCCCGACAGAGCCCGACAGAGCCCGACAGGGCCCAGTAGAGCCCAGTAGAGCCCGACAGAGCCCAGTAGAGCCCGACAGAGCCCGACAGAGCCCGACAGAGACCGACAGGGCCCGACAGGGCCCGACAGGGCCCGACAGGGCCCGACAGAGCCCGACAGGGCCCGACAGAGCCCGACAGAGCCCGACAGGGCCCGACAGAGCCTGACAGAGCCCGACAGGGCCCAGTAGAGCCCGACAGAGCCCGACAGAGCCCGACAGAGCCCGACAGGGCCCGACAGGGCCCGACAGAGCCCGACAGGGCCCGACAGGGCCCGACAGAGCCCGACAGAGCCCGACAGGGCCCGACAGGGCCCGACAGGGCCCGACAGGGCCCAGTAGAGCCCGACAGAGCCCGACAGAGCCCGACAGAACCCGACAGGGCCCAGTAGATCCCGACAGAGCCCGACAGAGCCCGACAGGGCCCGACAGAGCCCGACAGAGCCCGACAGGGCCCAGTAGATCCCGACAGAGCCCGACAGGGCCCGACAGAGCCCGACAGAGCCCGACAGAGCCCGACAGGGCCCGACAGAGCCCGACAGAGCCCGACAGGGCCCGACAGGGCCCGACAGGGCCCGACAGGGCCCAGTAGAGCCCGACAGAGCCCGACAGAACCCGACAGGGCCCAGTAGATCCCGACAGAGCCCGACAGAGCCCGACAGGGCCCGACAGAGCCCGACAGAGCCCGACAGGGCCCAGTAGAGCCCGACAGAGCCCGACAGAGCCCAGTAGAGCCCGACAGAGTCCGACAGAGCGCGACAGAGCCCGACAGGGCCCGACAGAGCCCGACAGAGCCCGACAGGGCCCGACAGAGCCCGACAGGGCCCGACAGGGCCCAGCAGAGCCCGACAGAGACCGACAGAGCCCGACAGAGCCCGACAGAGCCCGACAGAGCCCGACAGGGCCCGACAGGGCCCGACAGAGCCCAGTAGAGCCCGACAGAGCCCGACAGAGCCCGACAGAGCCCGACAGAACCCGACAGAGCCCGACAGAGCCCAGTAGAGCCCGACAGAGCCCGACAGAGCCCGACAGAACCCGACAGAGCCCGACAGAGCCCGACAGAGCCCGACAGGGCCCGACAGGGCCCAGTAGAGCCCGACAGAGCCCGACAGAGCCCGACAGAGCCCGACAGAGCCCGACAGGGCCCGACAGAGCCCGACAGAGCCCGACAGAGCCCGACAGGGCCCAGTAGAGTCCGACAGAGCCCGACAGGGCCCGACAGAGCCCGACAGAGCCCGACAGGGCCCGACAGAGCCCGACAGAGCCCGACAGAGCCCGACAGGGCCCGACAGAGCCCGACAGGGCCCGACAGGGCCCGACAGGGCCCGACAGGGCACAGTAGAGCCCGACAGAGCCCGACAGAGCCCAGTAGAGCCCAGTAGATCCCGAGGCAGCCCGACAGAGCCCGACAGAGCCCGACAGGGCCCGACAGAGCCCGACAGAGCCCGACAGGGCCCGACAGGGCCCGACAGAGCCCGACAGGGCCCGACAGGGCCCGACAGAGCCCGACAGAGCCCGACAGAGCCCGACAGGGCCCAGTAGAGCCCGACAGAGCCCGACAGAGCCCGACAGAGCCCGACAGAACCCGACAGAGACCAGTTGAGCCCGACAGAGCCCGACAGAGCCCGACAGAGCCCGACAGGGCCCGACAGGGCCCGACAGGGCCCAGTAGAGCCCGACAGAGCCCGACAGAGCCCGACAGAGCCCAGTAGAGCCCGACAGAGCCCGACAGAGCCCGACAGAGCCCGACAGGGCCCGACAGAACCCGACAGAGCCTGACAGGGCCCGACAGAGCCCAGTAGAGCCCGACAGAGCCCGACAGAGCCCGACAGAGCCCGACAGGGCCCAGTAGAGCCCAGTAGAGCCCGACAGAGCCCAGTAGAGCCCGACAGAGCCCGATAGAGCCCGACAGAGCCCGACAGGGCCCGACAGGGCCTGACAGAGCCCGACAGGGCCCGACAGAGCCTGACAGAGCCCGACAGAGCCCAGTAGAGCCCGACAGAGCCCGACAGAGCCCGACAGAGCCCTGTAGAGCCCGACAGAGCCCGACAGAGCCCGACAGAGCCCGACAGGGCCCGACAGAGCCCGACAGGGCCCGACAGGGCCCGACAGAGCCCGACAGAGCCCGACAGAGCCCGACAGGGCCCAGTAGAGCCCGACAGAGCCCGACAGGGCCCGACAGAGCCCGACAGAGCCCGACAGAGCCCGACAGGGCCCGACAGAGCCCGACAGAGCCCGACAGGGCCCGACAGGGCCCGACAGGGCCCAGTAGAGCCCGACAGAGCCCGACAGAGCCCGACAGAACCCGACAGGGCCCAGTAGATCCCGACAGAGCCCGACAGAGCCCGACAGGGCCCGACAGAGCCCGACAGAGCCCGACAGGGCCCAGTAGAGCCTGACAGAGCCCGACAGAGCCCAGTAGAGCCCAGTAGAGCCCGACAGAGTCCGACAGAGCGCGACAGAGCCCGACAGAGCCCGACAGGGCCCGACAGAGCCCGACAGAGCCCGACAGGGCCCGACAGGGCCCGACAGGGCCCGACAGGGCCCAGTAGAGCCCGACAGAGCCCGACAGAGCCCGACAGAGCCCGACAGGGCCCGACAGAGCCCAGTAGAGCCCGACAGAGCCCGACAGAGCTCGACAGAGCCCGACAGAACCCGACAGAGCCCGACAGAGCCCAGTAGAGCCCGACAGAGCCCGACAGAGCCCGACAGAGCCCGACAGAACCCGACAGAGCCCGACAGAGCCCGACAGAGCCCGACAGGGCCCGACAGGGCCCAGTAGAGCCCGACAGAGCCCGACAGAGCCTGACAGAGCCCGACAGGGCCCGATAGGGCCCGATAGAGCCCGACAGAGCCCGACAGGGCCCAGTAGAGCCCGACAGAACCCGACAGAGCCCGACAGGGCCCGACAGAGCCCGACAGGGCCCAGTAGAGCCCAGTAGAGCCCGACAGAGCCCAGTAGAGCCCGACAGAGCCCGACAGAGCCCGACAGAGACCGACAGGGCCCGACAGGGCCCGACAGAGCCCGACAGGGCCCGACAGAGCCCGACAGAGCCTGACAGGGCCCGACAGAGCCTGACAGAGCCCGACAGGGCCCAGTAGAGCCCGACAGAGCCCGACAGAGCCCGACAGAGCCCGACAGGGCCCGACAGGGCCCGACAGAGCCCGACAGGGCCCGACAGGGCCCGACAGAGCCCGACAGAGCCCGACAGGGCCCGACAGGGCCCAACAGGGCCCAGTAGAGCCCGACAGAGCCCGACAGAGCCCGACAGAACCCGACAGGGCCCAGTAGATCCCGACAGAGCCCGACAGAGCCCGACAGGGCCCGACAGAGCCCGACAGAGCCCGACAGGGCCCAGTAGATCCCGACAGAGCCCGACAGGGCCCGACAGAGCCCGACAGAGCCCGACAGAGCCCGACAGGGCCCGACAGAGCCCGACAGAGCCCGACAGGGCCCGACAGGGCCCAGTAGAGCCCGACAGAGCCCGACAGAACCCGACAGGGCCCAGTAGATCCCGACAGAGCCCGACAGAGCCCGACAGGGCCCGACAGAGCCCGACAGAGCCCGACAGGGCCCAGTAGAGCCCGACAGAGCCCGACAGAGCCCAGTAGAGCCCAGTAGAGCCCGACAGAGTCCGACAGAGCGCGACAGAGCCCGACAGGGCCCGACAGGGCCCAGTAGAGCCCGACAGAGCCCGACAGAGCCCGACAGAGCCCGACAGGGCCCGACAGAGCCCAGTAGAGCCCGACAGAGCCCGACAGAGCCCGACAGAGCCCGACAGAACCCGACAGAGCCCGACAGAGCCCAGTAGAGCCCGACAGAGCCCGACAGAGCCCAACAGAGCCCGACAGAACCCGACAGAGCCCGACAGAGCCCGACAGAGCCCGACAGGGCCCGACAGGGCCCGACAGGGCCCAGTAGAGCCCGACAGAGCCCGACAGAGCCCGACAGAGCCCGACAGGGCCCGACAGGGCCCAGTAGAGCCCGACAGAGCCCGATAGAGCCCGACAGAGCCCGACAGAACCCGACAGAGCCCGACAGAGCCCGACAGAGCCCGACAGGGCCCGACAGGGCCCGACAGGGCCCAGTAGAGCCCGACAAAGCCCGACAGAGCCCAGTAGAGCCCAGTAGAGCCCGACAGAGCCCGACAGAGCCCGACAGAGTCCGACAGAACCCGAGAGAGCCCGACAGAGACCAGTTGAGCCCGACAGAGCCCGACAGAGCCCGACAGAGCCCGACAGGGCCCGACAGGGCCCAGTAGGGCCCGACAGAGCCCGACAGAGCCCGACAGAGCCCGACAGAGCCCGACAGAGCCCAGTAGAGCCCGACAGAGCCCGACAGAGCCCGACAGAGCCCGACAGGGCCCGACAGAGCCCGACAGAGCCCGACAGGGCCCGACAGAGCCCAGTAGAGCCCGACAGAGCCCGACAGAGCCCGACAGAGCCCGACAGGGCCCAGTAGAGCCCAGTAGAGCCCGACAGAGCCCAGTAGAGCCCAGTAGAGCCCGACAGAGCCCGACAGAGCCCGACAGAGTCCGACAGAACCCGAGAGAGCCCGACAGAGCCCAGTAGAGCCCGACAGAGCCCGACAGAGCCCGACAGAGCCCTGTAGAGCCCGACAGAGCCCGACAGAGCCCGACAGAGCCCTGTAGAGCCCGACAGAGCCCGACAGAGCCCGACAGAGCCCGACAGGGCCCGACAGAGCCCGACAGGGCCCGACAGGGCCCGACAGAGCCCGACAGAGCCCGACAGGGCCCGACAGAGCCCAGTAGAGCCCGACAGAGCCCGACAGAGCCCGACAGAGCCCGACAGGGCCCAGTAGAGCCCAGTAGAGCCCGACAGAGCCCAGTAGAGCCCGACAGAGCCCGACAGAGCCCGACAGAGCCCGACAGGGCCCGACAGGGCCCGACAGGGCCCGACAGGGCCCGACAGAGCCTGACAGAGCCCAACAGGGCCCAGTAGAGCCCGACAGAGCCCGACAGAGCCCGACAGAGCCCGACAGAGCCCAGTAGAGCCCGACAGAGCCCGACAGAGCCCGACAGGGCCCGACAGGGCCCGACAGAGCCCGACAGGGCCCGACAGAGCCCGACAGAGCCCGACAGGGCCCGACAGAGCCCGACAGCGCCCGACAGAGCCCGACAGGGCCCGACAGAGCCCGACAGAACCCGACAGGGCCCAGTAGAGCCCGACAGAGCCCGACAGAGCCCGACAGAGCCCGACAGGGCCCGACAGAGCCCGACAGAGCCCGACAGAGCCCGACAGGGCCCAGTAGAGTCCGACAGAGCCCGACAGGGCCCGACAGAGCCCGAAAGAGCCCGACAGAGCCCGACAGGGCCCGACAGAGCCCGACAGAGCCCGACAGGGCCCGACAGGGCCCGACAGGGCCCAGTAGAGCCCGACAGAGCCCGACAGAGCCCGACAGGGCCCGACAGGGCCCGACAGGGCCCGACAGGGCCCGACAGAGCCCGACAGGGCCCAGTAGAGCCCGACAGAGCCCGACAGGGCCCGACAGAGCCCGACAGAGCCCGACAGGGCCCGACAGAGCCCGACAGGGCCCGACAGGGCCCAGTAGAGCCCGACAGAGCCCGACAGAGCCCGACAGAGCCCGACAGGGCCCAGTAGAGTCCGACAGAGCCCGACAGGGCCCGACAGAGCCCGAAAGAGCCCGACAGAGCCCGACAGGGCCCGACAGAGCCCGACAGAGCCCGACAGGGCCCGACAGGGCCCGACAGGGCCCAGTAGAGCCCGACAGAGCCCGACAGAGCCCGACAGGGCCCGACAGGGCCCGACAGGGCCCGACAGGGCCCGACAGAGCCCGACAGGGCCCAGTAGAGCCCGACAGAGCCCGACAGGGCCCGACAGAGCCCGACAGAGCCCGACAGGGCCCGACAGAGCGCGACAGAGCCCGACAGAGCCCGACAGGGCCCGACAGAGCCCGACAGGGCCCGACAGGGCCCAGTAGAGCCCGACAGAGCCCGACAGAGCCCGACAGAGCCCGACAGGGCCCGACAGAGCCCAGTAGAGCCCGACAGAGCCCGACAGAGCTCGACAGAGCCCGACAGAACCCGACAGAGCCCGACAGAGCCCAGTAGAGCCCGACAGAGCCCGACAGAGCCCGACAGAGCCCGACAGAACCCGACAGAGCCCGACAGAGCCCGACAGAGCCCGACAGGGCCCGACAGGGCCCAGTAGAGCCCGACAGAGCCCGACAGAGCCCGACAGAGCCCGACAGGGCCCGACAGGGCCCAGTAGAGCCCGACAGAGCCCGATAGAGCCCGACAGAGCCCGACAGAACCCGACAGAGCCCGACAGAGCCCGACAGAGCCCGACAGGGCCCGACAGGGCCCGACAGGGCCCAGTAGAGCCCGACAAAGCCCGACAGAGCCCAGTAGAGCCCAGTAGAGCCCGACAGAGCCCGACAGAGCCCGACAGAGCCCGACAGAACCCGAGAGAGCCCGACAGAGACCAGTTGAGCCCGACAGAGCCCGACAGAGCCCGACAGAGCCCGACAGGGCCCGACAGGGCCCAGTAGGGCCCGACAGAGCCCGACAGAGCCCGACAGAGCCCGACAGAGCCCGACAGAGCCCAGTAGAGCCCGACAGAGCCCGACAGAGCCCGACAGAGCCCGACAGGGCCCGACAGAGCCCGACAGGGCCCGACAGGGCCCGACAGGGCCCAGTAGAGCCCGACAGAGCCCGACAGAGCCCGACAGGGCCCGACAGAGCCCGACAGAACCCGACAGGGCCCAGTAGATCCCGACAGAGCCCGACAGAGCCCGACAGGGCCCGACAGGGCCCGACAGGGCCCGACAGGGCCCGACAGAGCCCGACAGAGCCCGACAGGGCCCAGTAGAGCCCGACAGAGCCCGACAGGGCCCGACAGAGCCCGACAGAGCCCGACAGGGCCCAGTAGAGCCCGACAGAGCCCGACAGGGCCCAGTAGAGCCCGACAGAGCCCGACAGGGACCAGTAGAGCCCGACAGAGCCCGACAGGGCCCGACAGGGCCCGACAGAGCCCGACAGGGCCCAGCAGAGCCCGACAGGGCCCAGCAGAGACCGACAGAGCCCAACAGAGCCCGACAGGGCCCGACAGAGCCTGAAAGGGCCCGACAGGGCCCGACAGAGCCCGACAGAGCCCGACAGAGCCCGACAGGGCCCAGTAGAGCCCGACAGAGCCCGACAGAGCCCGAAAGAGCCCGACAGAGCCCAGTAGAGCCCGACAGAGCCCGACAGAGCCCGACAGAGCCCGACAGAGCCCAGTAGAGCCCGACAGAGCCCGACAGGGCCCGACAGGGCCCGACAGGGCCCAGTAGAGCCCGACAGAGCCCGACAGAGCCCAGTAGAGCCCAGTAGAGCCCGACAGAGCCCAGTAGAGCCCAGTAGAGCCCGACAGGGCCCGACAGGGCCCGACAGGGCCCAGTAGAGCCCGACAGAGCCCGACAGAGCCTGACAGAGCCCGACAGGGCCCGATAGGGCCCGATAGAGCCCGACAGAGCCCGACAGGGCCCAGTAGAGCCCGACAGAGCCCGACAGAGCCCGACAGAGCCCGACAGAGCCCGACAGGGCCCAGTAGAGCCCAGTAGAGCCCGACAGAGCCCAGTAGAGCCCGACAGAGCCCGACAGAGCCCGACAGAGACCGACAGGGCCCGACAGGGCCCGACAGAGCCCGACAGGGCCCGACAGAGCCCGACAGAGCCTGACAGGGCCCGACAGAGCCTGACAGAGCCCGACAGGGCCCAGTAGAGCCCGACAGAGCCCGACAGAGCCCGACAGAGCCCGACAGGGCCCGACAGGGCCCGACAGAGCCCGACAGGGCCCGACAGGGCCCGACAGAGCCCGACAGAGCCCGACAGGGCCCGACAGGGCCCAACAGGGCCCAGTAGAGCCCGACAGAGCCCGACAGAGCCCGACAGAACCCGACAGGGCCCAGTAGATCCCGACAGAGCCCGACAGAGCCCGACAGGGCCCGACAGAGCCCGACAGAGCCCGACAGGGCCCAGTAGATCCCGACAGAGCCCGACAGGGCCCGACAGAGCCCGACAGAGCCCGACAGAGCCCGACAGGGCCCGACAGAGCCCGACAGAGCCTGACAGGGCCCGACAGGGCCCAGTAGAGCCCGACAGAACCCGACAGGGCCCAGTAGATCCCGACAGAGCCCGACAGAGCCCGACAGGGCCCGACAGAGCCCGACAGAGCCCGACAGGGCCCAGTAGAGCCCGACAGAGCCCGACAGAGCCCAGTAGAGCCCAGTAGAGCCCGACAGAGTCCGACAGAGCGCGACAGAGCCCGACAGGGCCCGACAGGGCCCAGTAGAGCCCGACAGAGCCCGACAGAGCCCGACAGAGCCCGACAGGGCCCGACAGAGCCCAGTAGAGCCCGACAGAGCCCGACAGAGCCCGACAGAGCCCGACAGAACCCGACAGAGCCCGACAGAGCCCAGTAGAGCCCGACAGAGCCCGACAGAGCCCAACAGAGCCCGACAGAACCCGACAGAGCCCGACAGAGCCCGACAGAGCCCGACAGGGCCCGACAGGGCCCGACAGGGCCCAGTAGAGCCCGACAGAGCCCGACAGAGCCCGACAGAGCCCGACAGGGCCCGACAGGGCCCAGTAGAGCCCGACAGAGCCCGATAGAGCCCGACAGAGCCCGACAGAACCCGACAGAGCCCGACAGAGCCCGACAGAGCCCGACAGGGCCCGACAGGGCCCGACAGGGCCCAGTAGAGCCCGACAAAGCCCGACAGAGCCCAGTAGAGCCCAGTAGAGCCCGACAGAGCCCGACAGAGCCCGACAGAGTCCGACAGAACCCGAGAGAGCCCGACAGAGACCAGTTGAGCCCGACAGAGCCCGACAGAGCCCGACAGAGCCCGACAGGGCCCGACAGGGCCCAGTAGGGCCCGACAGAGCCCGACAGAGCCCGACAGAGCCCGACAGAGCCCGACAGAGCCCAGTAGAGCCCGACAGAGCCCGACAGAGCCCGACAGAGCCCGACAGGGCCCGACAGAGCCCGACAGAGCCCGACAGGGCCCGACAGAGCCCAGTAGAGCCCGACAGAGCCCGACAGAGCCCGACAGAGCCCGACAGGGCCCAGTAGAGCCCAGTAGAGCCCGACAGAGCCCAGTAGAGCCCGACAGAGCCCGACAGAGCCCGACAGAGCCCGACAGGGCCCGACAGGGCCCGACAGGGCCCGACAGGGCCCGACAGAGCCTGACAGAGCCCAACAGGGCCCAGTAGAGCCCGACAGAGCCCGACAGAGCCCGACAGAGCCCGACAGAGCCCAGTAGAGCCCGACAGAGCCCGACAGAGCCCGACAGGGCCCGACAGGGCCCGACAGAGCCCGACAGGGCCCGACAGAGCCCGACAGAGCCCGACAGGGCCCGACAGAGCCCGACAGCGCCCGACAGAGCCCGACAGGGCCCGACAGAGCCCGACAGAACCCGACAGGGCCCAGTAGAGCCCGACAGAGCCCGACAGAGCCCGACAGAGCCCGACAGGGCCCGACAGAGCCCGACAGAGCCCGACAGAGCCCGACAGGGCCCAGTAGAGTCCGACAGAGCCCGACAGGGCCCGACAGAGCCCGAAAGAGCCCGACAGAGCCCGACAGGGCCTGACAGAGCCCGACAGAGCCCGACAGGGCCCGACAGGGCCCGACAGGGCCCAGTAGAGCCCGACAGAGCCCGACAGAGCCCGACAGGGCCCGACAGGGCCCGACAGAGCCCGACAGGGCCCAGTAGAGCCCGACAGAGCCCGACAGGGCCCGACAGAGCCCGACAGAGCCCGACAGGGCCCGACAGAGCCCGACAGGGCCCGACAGGGCCCAGTAGAGCCCGACAGAGCCCGACAGAGCCCGACAGAGCCCGACAGGGCCCGACAGAGCCCGACAGAGCCCGACAGGGCCCGACAGAGCGCGACAGAGCCCGACAGAGCCCGACAGGGCCCGACAGAGCCCGACAGAGCCCGACAGGGCCCGACAGGGCCCGACAGGGCCCGACAGGGCCCAGTAGAGCCCGACAGAGCCCGACAGAGCCCGACAGAGCCCGACAGGGCCCGACAGAGCCCAGTAGAGCCCGACAGAGCCCGACAGAGCTCGACAGAGCCCGACAGAACCCGACAGAGCCCGACAGAGCCCAGTAGAGCCCGACAGAGCCCGACAGAGCCCGACAGAGCCCGACAGAACCCGACAGAGCCCGACAGAGCCCGACAGAGCCCGACAGGGCCCGACAGGGCCCAGTAGAGCCCGACAGAGCCCGACAGAGCCCGACAGAGCCCGACAGGGCCCGACAGGGCCCAGTAGAGCCCGACAGAGCCCGATAGAGCCCGACAGAGCCCGACAGAACCCGACAGAGCCCGACAGAGCCCGACAGAGCCCGACAGGGCCCGACAGGGCCCGACAGGGCCCAGTAGAGCCCGACAAAGCCCGACAGAGCCCAGTAGAGCCCAGTAGAGCCCGACAGAGCCCGACAGAGCCCGACAGAGCCCGACAGAACCCGAGAGAGCCCGACAGAGACCAGTTGAGCCCGACAGAGCCCGACAGAGCCCGACAGAGCCCGACAGGGCCCGACAGGGCCCAGTAGGGCCCGACAGAGCCCGACAGAGCCCGACAGAGCCCGACAGAGCCCAGTAGAGCCCGACAGAGCCCGACAGAGCCCGACAGAGCCCGACAGGGCCCGACAGAGCCCGACAGAGCCCGACAGGGCCCGACAGAGCCCAGTAGAGCCCGACAGAGCCCGACAGAGCCCGACAGAGCCCGACAGGGCCCAGTAGAGCCCAGTAGAGCCCGACAGAGCCCAGTAGAGCCCGACAGAGCCCGACAGAGCCCGACAGAGCCCGACAGGGCCCGACAGGGCCCGACAGGGCCCGACAGGGCCCGACAGAGCCTGACAGAGCCCAACAGGGCCCAGTAGAGCCCGACAGAGCCCGACAGAGCCCGACAGAGCCCGACAGAGCCCAGTAGAGCCCGACAGAGCCCGACAGAGCCCGACAGGGCCCGACAGGGCCCGACAGGGCCCGACAGGGCCCGACAGAGCCCGACAGAGCCCGACAGGGCCCGACAGAGCCCGACAGCGCCCGACAGAGCCCGACAGGGCCCGACAGAGCCCGACAGAACCCGACAGGGCCCAGTAGAGCCCGACAGAGCCCGACAGAGCCCGACAGAGCCCGACAGGGCCCGACAGAGCCCGACAGAGCCCGACAGGGCCCAGTAGAGTCCGACAGAGCCCGACAGGGCCCGACAGAGCCCGACAGAGCCCGACAGAGCCCGACAGGGCCCGACAGAGCCCGACAGAGCCCGACAGGGCCCGACAGGGCCCGACAGGGCCCAGTAGAGCCCGACAGAGCCCGACAGAGCCCGACAGGGCCCGACAGAGCCCGACAGAACCCGACAGGGCCCAGTAGATCCCGACAGAGCCCGACAGAGCCCGACAGGGCCCGACAGGGCCCGACAGGGCCCGACAGGGCCCGACAGAGCCCGACAGGGCCCAGTAGAGCCCGACAGAGCCCGACAGGGCCCGACAGAGCCCGACAGAGCCCGACAGGGCCCAGTAGAGCCCGACAGAGCCCGACAGGGCCCAGTAGAGCCCGACAGAGCCCGACAGGGACCAGTAGAGCCCGACAGAGCCCGACAGGGCCCGACAGGGCCCGACAGAGCCCGACAGGGCCCAGCAGAGCCCGACAGGGCCCAGCAGAGACCGACAGAGCCCAACAGAGCCCGACAGGGCCCGACAGAGCCTGAAAGGGCCCGACAGGGCCCGACAGAGCCCGACAGAGCCCGACAGAGCCCGACAGGGCCCAGTAGAGCCCGACAGAGCCCGACAGAGCCCGAAAGAGCCCGACAGAGCCCAGTAGAGCCCGACAGAGCCCGACAGAGCCCGACAGAGCCCGACAGAGCCCAGTAGAGCCCGACAGAGCCCGACAGGGCCCGACAGGGCCCGACAGGGCCCAGTAGAGCCCGACAGAGCCCGACAGAGCCCAGTAGAGCCCAGTAGAGCCCGACAGAGCCCAGTAGAGCCCAGTAGAGCCCGACAGGGCCCGACAGGGCCCGACAGGGCCCAGTAGAGCCCGACAGAGCCCGACAGAGCCTGACAGAGCCCGACAGGGCCCGATAGGGCCCGATAGAGCCTGACAGAGCCCGACAGGGCCCAGTAGAGCCCGACAGAGCCCGACAGAGCCCGACAGAGCCCGACAGAGCCCGACAGGGCCCAGTAGAGCCCAGTAGAGCCCGACAGAGCCCAGTAGAGCCCGACAGAGCCCGACAGAGCCCGACAGAGACCGACAGGGCCCGACAGGGCCCGACAGAGCCCGACAGGGCCCGACAGAGCCCGACAGAGCCTGACAGGGCCCGACAGAGCCTGACAGAGCCCGACAGGGCCCAGTAGAGCCCGACAGAGCCCGACAGAGCCCGACAGAGCCCGACAGGGCCCGACAGGGCCCGACAGAGCCCGACAGGGCCCGACAGGGCCCGACAGAGCCCGACAGAGCCCGACAGGGCCCGACAGGGCCCGACAGGGCCCGACAGGGCCCAGTAGAGCCCGACAGAGCCCGACAGAGCCCGACAGAACCCGACAGGGCCCAGTAGATCCCGACAGAGCCCGACAGAGCCCGACAGGGCCCGACAGAGCCCGACAGAGCCCGACAGGGCCCAGTAGATCCCGACAGAGCCCGACAGGGCCCGACAGAGCCCGACAGAGCCCGACAGAGCCCGACAGGGCCCGACAGAGCCCGACAGAGCCCGACAGGGCCCGACAGGGCCCAGTAGAGCCCGACAGAGCCCGACAGAACCCGACAGGGCCCAGTAGATCCCGACAGAGCCCGACAGAGCCCGACAGGGCCCGACAGAGCCCGACAGAGCCCGACAGGGCCCAGTAGAGCCCGACAGAGCCCGACAGAGCCCAGTAGAGCCCAGTAGAGCCCGACAGAGTCCGACAGAGCGCGACAGAGCCCGACAGGGCCCGACAGGGCCCAGTAGAGCCCGACAGAGCCCGACAGAGCCCGACAGAGCCCGACAGGGCCCGACAGAGCCCAGTAGAGCCCAACAGAGCCCGACAGAGCCCGACAGAGCCCGACAGAACCCGACAGAGCCCGACAGAGCCCAGTAGAGCCCGACAGAGCCCGACAGAGCCCAACAGAGCCCGACAGAACCCGACAGAGCCCGACAGAGCCCGACAGAGCCCGACAGGGCCCGACAGGGCCCGACAGGACCCAGTAGAGCCCGACAGAGCCCGACAGAGCCCGACAGAGCCCGACAGGGCCCGACAGGGCCCAGTAGAGCCCGACAGAGCCCGATAGAGCCCGACAGAGCCCGACAGAACCCGACAGAGCCCGACAGAGCCCGACAGAGCCCGACAGGGCCCGACAGGGCCCGACAGGGCCCAGTAGAGCCCGACAAAGCCCGACAGAGCCCAGTAGAGCCCAGTAGAGCCTGACAGAGCCCGACAGAGCCCGACAGAGTCCGACAGAACCCGAGAGAGCCCGACAGAGACCAGTTGAGCCCGACAGAGCCCGACAGAGCCCGACAGAGCCCGACAGGGCCCGACAGGGCCCAGTAGGGCCCGACAGAGCCCGACAGAGCCCGACAGAGCCCGACAGAGCCCGACAGAGCCCAGTAGAGCCCGACAGAGCCCGACAGAGCCCGACAGAGCCCGACAGGGCCCGACAGAGCCCGACAGAGCCCGACAGGGCCCGACAGAGCCCAGTAGAGCCCGACAGAGCCCGACAGAGCCCGACAGAGCCCGACAGGGCCCAGTAGAGCCCAGTAGAGCCCGACAGAGCCCAGTAGAGCCCGACAGAGCCCGACAGAGCCCGACAGAGCCCGACAGGGCCCGACAGGGCCCGACAGGGCCCGACAGGGCCCGACAGAGCCTGACAGAGCCCAACAGGGCCCAGTAGAGCCCGACAGAGCCCGACAGAGCCCGACAGAGCCCGACAGAGCCCAGTAGAGCCCGACAGAGCCCGACAGAGCCCGACAGGGCCCGACAGGGCCCGACAGAGCCCGACAGGGCCCGACAGAGCCCGACAGAGCCCGACAGGGCCCGACAGAGCCCGACAGCGCCCGACAGAGCCCGACAGGGCCCGACAGAGCCCGACAGAACCCGACAGGGCCCAGTAGAGCCCGACAGAGCCCGACAGAGCCCGACAGAGCCCGACAGGGCCCGACAGAGCCCGACAGAGCCCGACAGAGCCCGACAGGGCCCAGTAGAGTCCGACAGAGCCCGACAGGGCCCGACAGAGCCCGAAAGAGCCCGACAGAGCCCGACAGGGCCCGACAGAGCCCGACAGAGCCCGACAGGGCCCGACAGGGCCCGACAGGGCCCAGTAGAGCCCGACAGAGCCCGACAGAGCCCGACAGGGCCCGACAGGGCCCGACAGG
The DNA here is from genome assembly GCF_036013445.1 of Caloenas nicobarica. NCBI lineage: Eukaryota > Metazoa > Chordata > Aves > Columbiformes > Columbidae > Caloenas > Caloenas nicobarica. The sequence goes on from NW_027017172.1 coordinate 193,818, forward strand.
GCCCGACAGGGCCCGACAGAGCCCGACAGAGCCCGACAGGGCCCAGTAGAGCCCGACAGAGCCCGACAGGGCCCGACAGAGCCCGACAGAGCCCGACAGGGCCCGACAGAGCCCGACAGGGCCCGACAGGGCCCAGTAGAGCCCGACAGAGCCCGACAGAGCCCGACAGAGCCCGACAGGGCCCGACAGAGCCCAGTAGAGCCCGACAGAGCCCGACAGAGCCCGACAGAGCCCGACAGAACCCGACAGAGCCCGACAGAGCCCAGTAGAGCCCGACAGAGCCCGACAGAGCCCGACAGAGCCCGACAGAACCCGACAGAGCCCGACAGAGCCCGACAGAGCCCGACAGGGCCCGACAGGGCCCGACAGGGCCCAGTATAGCCCGACAGAGCCCGACAGAGCCCGACAGAGCCCGACAGGGCCCGACAGGGCCCAGTAGAGCCCGACAGAGCCCGATAGAGCCCGACAGAGCCCGACAGAACCCGACAGAGCCCGACAGAGCCCGACAGAGCCCGACAGGGCCCGACAGGGCCCGACAGGGCCCAGTAGAGCCCGACAAAGCCCGACAGAGCCCAGTAGAGCCCAGTAGAGCCCGACAGAGCCCGACAGAACCCGAGAGAGCCCGACAGAGACCAGTTGAGCCCGACAGAGCCCGACAGAGCCCGACAGAGCCCGACAGGGCCCGACAGGGCCCAGTAGGGCCCGACAGAGCCCGACAGAGCCCGACAGAGCCCGACAGAGCCCGCCAGAGCCCAGTAGAGCCCGACAGAGCCCGACAGAGCCCGACAGAGCCCGACAGGGCCCGACAGAGCCCGACAGAGCCCGACAGGGCCCGACAGAGCCCAGTAGAGCCCGACAGAGCCCGACAGAGCCCGACAGAGCCCGACAGGGCCCAGTAGAGCCCAGTAGAGCCCGACAGAGCCCAGTAGAGCCCGACAGAGCCCGACAGAGCCCGACAGAGCCCGACAGGGCCCGACAGGGCCCGACAGGGCCCGACAGGGCCTGACAGAGCCCAACAGGGCCCAGTAGAGCCCGACAGAGCCCGACAGAGCCCGACAGAGCCCGACAGAGCCCAGTAGAGCCCGACAGAGCCCGACAGAGCCCGACAGGGCCCGACAGGGCCCGACAGAGCCCGACAGGGCCCGACAGAGCCCGACAGAGCCCGACAGGGCCCGACAGAGCCCGACAGCGCCCGACAGAGCCCGACAGGGCCCGACAGAGCCCGACAGAACCCGACAGGGCCCAGTAGAGCCCGACAGAGCCCGACAGAGCCCGACAGAGCCCGACAGGGCCCGACAGAGCCCGACAGAGCCCGACAGGGCCCAGTAGAGTCCGACAGAGCCCGACAGGGCCCGACAGAGCCCGACAGAGCCCGACAGAGCCCGACAGGGCCCGACAGAGCCCGACAGAGCCCGACAGGGCCCGACAGGGCCCGACAGGGCCCAGTAGAGCCCGACAGAGCCCGACAGAGCCCGACAGGGCCCGACAGAGCCCGACAGAACCCGACAGGGCCCAGTAGATCCCGACAGAGCCCGACAGAGCCCGACAGGGCCCGACAGGGCCCGACAGGGCCCGACAGGGCCCGACAGAGCCCGACAGAGCCCGACAGGGCCCAGTAGAGCCCGACAGAGCCCGACAGGGCCCGACAGAGCCCGACAGAGCCCGACAGAGCCCGACAGGGCCCAGTAGAGCCCGACAGAGCCCGACAGGGCCCAGTAGAGCCCGACAGAGCCCGACAGGGACCAGTAGAGCCCGACAGAGCCCGACAGGGCCCGACAGGGCCCGACAGAGCCCGACAGGGCCCAGCAGAGCCCGACAGGGCCCAGCAGAGACCGACAGAGCCCAACAGAGCCCGACAGGGCCCGACAGAGCCTGAAAGGGCCCGACAGGGCCCGACAGAGCCCGACAGAGCCCGACAGAGCCCGACAGGGCCCAGTAGAGCCCGACAGAGCCCGACAGAGCCCGAAAGAGCCCGACAGAGCCCAGTAGAGCCCGACAGAGCCCGACAGAGCCCGACAGAGCCCAGTAGAGCCCGACAGAGCCCGACAGGGCCCGACAGGGCCCGACAGGGCCCAGTAGAGCCCGACAGAGCCCGACAGGGCCCGACAGGGCCCAGTAGAGCCCGACAGAGCCCGACAGAGCCTGACAGAGCCCGACAGGGCCCGATAGGGCCCGATAGAGCCCGACAGAGCCCGACAGGGCCCAGTAGAGCCCGACAGAGCCCGACAGAGCCCGACAGAGCCCGACAGAGCCCGACAGGGCCCAGTAGAGCCCAGTAGAGCCCGACAGAGCCCAGTAGAGCCCGACAGAGCCCGACAGAGCCCGACAGAGAACGACAGGGCCCGACAGGGCCCGACAGGGCCCGACAGGGCCCGACAGAGCCCGACAGGGCCCGACAGAGCCCGACAGAGCCCGACAGGGCCCGACAGAGCCTGACAGAGCCCGACAGGGCCCAGTAGAGCCCGACAGAGCCCGACAGAGCCCGACAGAGCCCGACAGGGCCCGACAGGGCCCGACAGGGCCCGACAGAGCCCGACAGAGCCCGACAGAGCCCGACAGGGCCCGACAGGGCCCGACAGGGCCCAGTAGAGCCCGACAGAGCCCGACAGAGCCCGACAGAACCCGACAGGGCCCAGTAGATCCCGACAGAGCCCGACAGAGCCCGACAGGGCCCGACAGAGCCCGACAGAGCCCGACAGGGCCCAGTAGATCCCGACAGAGCCCGACAGGGCCCGACAGAGCCCGACAGAGCCCGACAGAGCCCGACAGGGCCCGACAGAGCCCGACAGAGCCCGACAGGGCCCGACAGGGCCCGACAGGGCCCGACAGGGCCCAGTAGAGCCCGACAGAGCCCGACAGAACCCGACAGGGCCCAGTAGATCCCGACAGAGCCCGACAGAGCCCGACAGGGCCCGACAGAGCCCGACAGAGCCCGACAGGGCCCAGTAGAGCCCGACAGAGCCCGACAGAGCCCAGTAGAGCCCAGTAGAGCCCGACAGAGTCCGACAGAGCGCGACAGAGCCCGACAGGGCCCGACAGGGCCCAGTAGAGCCCGACAGAGCCCGACAGAGCCCGACAGAGCCCGACAGGGCCCGACAGAGCCCAGTAGAGCCCGACAGAGCCCGACAGAGCCCGACAGAGCCCGACAGAACCCGACAGAGCCCGACAGAGCCCAGTAGAGCCCGACAGAGCCCGACAGAGCCCAACAGAGCCCGACAGAACCCGACAGAGCCCGACAGAGCCCGACAGAGCCCGACAGGGCCCGACAGGGCCCAGTAGAGCCCGACAGAGCCCGACAGAGCCCGACAGAGCCCGACAGGGCCCGACAGGGCCCAGTAGAGCCCGACAGAGCCCGATAGAGCCCGACAGAGCCCGACAGAACCCGACAGAGCCCGACAGAGCCCGACAGAGCCCGACAGGGCCCGACAGGGCCCGACAGGGCCCAGTAGAGCCCGACAAAGCCCGACAGAGCCCAGTAGAGCCCAGTAGAGCCCGACAGAGCCCGACAGAGCCCGACAGAGTCCGACAGAACCCGAGAGAGCCCGACAGAGACCAGTTGAGCCCGACAGAGCCCGACAGAGCCCGACAGAGCCCGACAGGGCCCGACAGGGCCCAGTAGGGCCCGACAGAGCCCGACAGAGCCCGACAGAGCCCGACAGAGCCCGACAGAGCCCAGTAGAGCCCGACAGAGCCCGACAGAGCCCGACAGAGCCCGACAGGGCCCGACAGAGCCCGACAGAGCCCGACAGGGCCCGACAGAGCCCAGTAGAGCCCGACAGAGCCCGACAGAGCCCGACAGAGCCCGACAGGGCCCAGTAGAGCCCAGTAGAGCCCGACAGAGCCCAGTAGAGCCCGACAGAGCCCGACAGAGCCCGACAGAGCCCGACAGGGCCCGACAGGGCCCGACAGGGCCCGACAGGGCCCGACAGAGCCTGACAGAGCCCAACAGGGCCCAGTAGAGCCCGACAGAGCCCGACAGAGCCCGACAGAGCCCGACAGAGCCCAGTAGAGCCCGACAGAGCCCGACAGAGCCCGACAGGGCCCGACAGGGCCCGACAGAGCCCGACAGGGCCCGACAGAGCCCGACAGAGCCCGACAGGGCCCGACAGAGCCCGACAGCGCCCGACAGAGCCCGACAGGGCCCGACAGAGCCCGACAGAACCCGACAGGGCCCAGTAGAGCCCGACAGAGCCCGACAGAGCCCGACAGAGCCCGACAGGGCCCGACAGAGCCCGACAGAGCCCGACAGAGCCCGACAGGGCCCAGTAGAGTCCGACAGAGCCCGACAGGGCCCGACAGAGCCCGACAGAGCCCGACAGAGCCCGACAGGGCCCGACAGAGCCCGACAGAGCCCGACAGGGCCCGACAGGGCCCGACAGGGCCCAGTAGAGCCCGACAGAGCCCGACAGAGCCCGACAGGGCCCGACAGGGCCCGACAGGGCCCGACAGGGCCCGACAGAGCCCGACAGAGCCCGACAGGGCCCAGTAGAGCCCGACAGAGCCCGACAGGGCCCGACAGAGCCCGACAGAGCCCGACAGGGCCCGACAGAGCCCGACAGGGCCCGACAGGGCCCAGTAGAGCCCGACAGAGCCCGACAGAGCCCGACAGAGCCCGACAGGGCCCGACAGAGCCCAGTAGAGCCCGACAGAGCCCGACAGAGCCCGACAGAGCCCGACAGAACCCGACAGAGCCCGACAGAGCCCAGTAGAGCCCGACAGAGCCCGACAGAGCCCGACAGAGCCTGACAGAACCCGACAGAGCCCGACAGAGCCCGACAGAGCCCGACAGGGCCCGACAGGGCCCGACAGGGCCCAGTATAGCCCGACAGAGCCCGACAGAGCCCGACAGAGCCCGACAGGGCCCGACAGGGCCCAGTAGAGCCCGACAGAGCCCGATAGAGCCCGACAGAGCCCGACAGAACCCGACAGAGCCCGACAGAGCCCGACAGAGCCCGACAGGGCCCGACAGGGCCCGACAGGGCCCAGTAGAGCCCGACAAAGCCCGACAGAGCCCAGTAGAGCCCAGTAGAGCCCGACAGAGCCCGACAGAGCCCGACAGAGCCCGACAGAACCCGAGAGAGCCCGACAGAGACCAGTTGAGCCCGACAGAGCCCGACAGAGCCCGACAGAGCCCGACAGGGCCCGACAGGGCCCAGTAGGGCCCGACAGAGCCCGACAGAGCCCGACAGAGCCCGACAGAGCCCGCCAGAGCCCAGTAGAGCCCGACAGAGCCCGACAGAGCCCGACAGAGCCCGACAGGGCCCGACAGAGCCCGACAGAGCCCGACAGGGCCCGACAGAGCCCAGTAGAGCCCGACAGAGCCCGACAGAGCCCGACAGAGCCCGACAGGGCCCAGTAGAGACCAGTAGAGCCCGACAGAGCCCAGTAGAGCCCGACAGAGCCCGACAGAGCCCGACAGAGCCCGACAGGGCCCGACAGGGCCCGACAGGGCCCGACAGGGCCCGACAGAGCCTGACAGAGCCCAACAGGGCCCAGTAGAGCCCGACAGAGCCCGACAGAGCCCGACAGAGCCCGACAGAGCCCAGTAGAGCCCGACAGAGCCCGACAGAGCCCGACAGGGCCCGACAGGGCCCGACAGAGCCCGACAGGGCCCGACAGAGCCCGACAGCGCCCGACAGAGCCCGACAGGGCCCGACAGAGCCCGACAGAACCCGACAGGGCCCAGTAGAGCCCGACAGAGCCCGACAGAGCCCGACAGAGCCCGACAGGGCCCGACAGAGCCCGACAGAGCCCGACAGGGCCCAGTAGAGTCCGACAGAGCCCGACAGGGCCCGACAGAGCCCGACAGAGCCCGACAGAGCCCGACAGGGCCCGACAGAGCCCGACAGAGCCCGACAGGGCCCGACAGGGCCCGACAGGGCCCAGTAGAGCCCGACAGAGCCCGACAGAGCCCGACAGGGCCCGACAGAGCCCGACAGAACCCGACAGGGCCCAGTAGATCCCGACAGAGCCCGACAGAGCCCGACAGGGCCCGACAGGGCCCGACAGGGCCCGACAGGGCCCGACAGAGCCCGACAGAGCCCGACAGGGCCCAGTAGAGCCCGACAGAGCCCGACAGGGCCCGACAGAGCCCGACAGAGCCCGACAGAGCCCGACAGGGCCCAGTAGAGCCCGACAGAGCCCGACAGGGCCCAGTAGAGCCCGACAGAGCCCGACAGGGACCAGTAGAGCCCGACAGAGCCCGACAGGGCCCGACAGGGCCCGACAGAGCCCGACAGGGCCCAGCAGAGCCCGACAGGGCCCAGCAGAGACCGACAGAGCCCAACAGAGCCCGACAGGGCCCGACAGAGCCTGAAAGGGCCCGACAGGGCCCGACAGAGCCCGACAGAGCCCGACAGAGCCCGACAGGGCCCAGTAGAGCCCGACAGAGCCCGACAGAGCCCGAAAGAGCCCGACAGAGCCCAGTAGAGCCCGACAGAGCCCGACAGGGCCCGACAGGGCCCGACAGAGCCCAGTAGAGCCCGACAGAGCCCGACAGGGCCCGACAGGGCCCGACAGGGCCCAGTAGAGCCCGACAGAGCCCGACAGGGCCCGACAGGGCCCAGTAGAGCCCGACAGAGCCCGACAGAGCCTGACAGAGCCCGACAGGGCCCGATAGGGCCCGATAGAGCCCGACAGAGCCCGACAGGGCCCAGTAGAGCCCGACAGAGCCCGACAGAGCCCGACAGAGCCCGACAGAGCCCGACAGGGCCCAGTAGAGCCCAGTAGAGCCCGACAGAGCCCAGTAGAGCCCGACAGAGCCCGACAGAGCCCGACAGAGAACGACAGGGCCCGACAGGGCCCGACAGGGCCCGACAGGGCCCGACAGAGCCCGACAGGGCCCGACAGAGCCCGACAGAGCCCGACAGGGCCCGACAGAGCCTGACAGAGCCCGACAGGGCCCAGTAGAGCCCGACAGAGCCCGACAGAGCCCGACAGAGCCCGACAGGGCCCGACAGGGCCCGACAGAGCCCGACAGGGCCCGACAGGGCCCGACAGAGCCCGACAGAGCCCGACAGGGCCCGACAGGGCCCGACAGGGCCCAGTAGAGCCCGACAGAGCCCGTCAGAGCCCGACAGAACCCGACAGGGCCCAGTAGATCCCGACAGAGCCCGACAGAGCCCGACAGGGCCCGACAGAGCCCGACAGGGCCCAGTAGATCCCGACAGAGCCCGACAGGGCCCGACAGAGCCCGACAGAGCCCGACAGAGCCCGACAGGGCCCGACAGAGCCCGACAGAGCCCGACAGGGCCCGACAGGGCCCGACAGGGCCCGACAGGGCCCAGTAGAGCCTGACAGAGCCCGACAGAACCCGACAGGGCCCAGTAGATCCCGACAGAGCCCGACAGAGCCCGACAGGGCCCGACAGAGCCCGACAGAGCCCGACAGGGCCCAGTAGAGCCCGACAGAGCCCGACAGAGCCCAGTAGAGCCCAGTAGAGCCCGACAGAGTCCGACAGAGCGCGACAGAGCCCGACAGAGCCCGACAGGGCCCGACAGAGCCCGACAGAGCCCGACAGGGCCCGACAGAGCCCGACAGGGCCCGACAGGGCCCAGTAGAGCCCGACAGAGCCCGACAGAGCCCGACAGAGCCCGACAGGGCCCGACAGAGCCCAGTAGAGCCCGACAGAGCCCGACAGAGCCCGACAGAGCCCGACAGAACCCGACAGAGCCCGACAGAGCCCAGTAGAGCCCGACAGAGCCCGACAGAGCCCGACAGAGCCCGACAGAACCCGACAGAGCCCGACAGAGCCCGACAGAGCCCGACAGGGCCCGACAGGGCCCAGTAGAGCCCGACAGAGCCCGACAGAGCCCGACAGAGCCCGACAGGGCCCGACAGAGCCCAGTAGAGCCCGACAGAGCCCGACAGAGCCCGACAGAGCCCGACAGAACCCGACAGAGCCCGACAGAGCCCAGTAGAGCCCGACAGAGCCCGACAGAGCCCAACAGAGCCCGACAGAACCCGACAGAGCCCGACAGAGCCCGACAGAGCCCGACAGGGCCCGACAGGGCCCGACAGGGCCCAGTAGAGCCCGACAGAGCCCGACAGAGCCCGACAGAGCCCGACAGGGCCCGACAGGGCCCAGTAGAGCCCGACAGAGCCCGATAGAGCCCGACAGAGCCCGACAGAACCCGACAGAGCCCGACAGAGCCCGACAGAGCCCGACAGGGCCCGACAGGGCCCGACAGGGCCCAGTAGAGCCCGACAAAGCCCGACAGAGCCCAGTAGAGCCCAGTAGAGCCCGACAGAGCCCGACAGAGCCCGACAGAGTCCGACAGAACCCGAGAGAGCCCGACAGAGACCAGTTGAGCCCGACAGAGCCCGACAGAGCCCGACAGAGCCCGACAGGGCCCGACAGGGCCCAGTAGGGCCCGACAGAGCCCGACAGAGCCCGACAGAGCCCGACAGAGCCCGACAGAGCCCAGTAGAGCCCGACAGAGCCCGACAGAGCCCGACAGAGCCCGACAGGGCCCGACAGAGCCCGACAGAGCCCGACAGGGCCCGACAGAGCCCAGTAGAGCCCGACAGAGCCCGACAGAGCCCGACAGAGCCCGACAGGGCCCAGTAGAGCCCAGTAGAGCCCGACAGAGCCCAGTAGAGCCCGACAGAGCCCGACAGAGCCCGACAGAGCCCGACAGGGCCCGACAGGGCCCGACAGGGCCCGACAGGGCCCGACAGAGCCTGACAGAGCCCAACAGGGCCCAGTAGAGCCCGACAGAGCCCGACAGAGCCCGACAGAGCCCGACAGAGCCCAGTAGAGCCCGACAGAGCCCGACAGAGCCCGACAGGGCCCGACAGGGCCCGACAGAGCCCGACAGGGCCCGACAGAGCCCGACAGAGCCCGACAGGGCCCGACAGAGCCCGACAGCGCCCGACAGAGCCCGACAGGGCCCGACAGAGCCCGACAGAACCCGACAGGGCCCAGTAGAGCCCGACAGAGCCCGACAGAGCCCGACAGAGCCCGACAGGGCCCGACAGAGCCCGACAGAGCCCGACAGAGCCCGACAGGGCCCAGTAGAGTCCGACAGAGCCCGACAGGGCCCGACAGAGCCCGACAGAGCCCGACAGAGCCCGACAGGGCCCGACAGAGCCCGACAGAGCCCGACAGGGCCCGACAGGGCCCGACAGGGCCCAGTAGAGCCCGACAGAGCCCGACAGAGCCCGACAGGGCCCGACAGGGCCCGACAGGGCCCGACAGGGCCCGACAGAGCCCGACAGAGCCCGACAGGGCCCAGTAGAGCCCGACAGAGCCCGACAGGGCCCGACAGAGCCCGACAGAGCCCGACAGGGCCCGACAGAGCCCGACAGGGCCCGACAGGGCCCAGTAGAGCCCGACAGAGCCCGACAGAGCCCGACAGAGCCCGACAGGGCCCGACAGAGCCCAGTAGAGCCCGACAGAGCCCGACAGAGCCCGACAGAGCCCGACAGAACCCGACAGAGCCCGACAGAGCCCAGTAGAGCCCGACAGAGCCCGACAGAGCCCGACAGAGCCTGACAGAACCCGACAGAGCCCGACAGAGCCCGACAGAGCCCGACAGGGCCCGACAGGGCCCGACAGGGCCCAGTATAGCCCGACAGAGCCCGACAGAGCCCGACAGAGCCCGACAGGGCCCGACAGGGCCCAGTAGAGCCCGACAGAGCCCGATAGAGCCCGACAGAGCCCGACAGAACCCGACAGAGCCCGACAGAGCCCGACAGAGCCCGACAGGGCCCGACAGGGCCCGACAGGGCCCAGTAGAGCCCGACAAAGCCCGACAGAGCCCAGTAGAGCCCAGTAGAGCCCGACAGAGCCCGACAGAGCCCGACAGAGCCCGACAGAACCCGAGAGAGCCCGACAGAGACCAGTTGAGCCCGACAGAGCCCGACAGAGCCCGACAGAGCCCGACAGGGCCCGACAGGGCCCAGTAGGGCCCGACAGAGCCCGACAGAGCCCGACAGAGCCCGACAGAGCCCGCCAGAGCCCAGTAGAGCCCGACAGAGCCCGACAGAGCCCGACAGAGCCCGACAGGGCCCGACAGAGCCCGACAGAGCCCGACAGGGCCCGACAGAGCCCAGTAGAGCCCGACAGAGCCCGACAGAGCCCGACAGAGCCCGACAGGGCCCAGTAGAGACCAGTAGAGCCCGACAGAGCCCAGTAGAGCCCGACAGAGCCCGACAGAGCCCGACAGAGCCCGACAGGGCCCGACAGGGCCCGACAGGGCCCGACAGGGCCCGACAGAGCCTGACAGAGCCCAACAGGGCCCAGTAGAGCCCGACAGAGCCCGACAGAGCCCGACAGAGCCCGACAGAGCCCAGTAGAGCCCGACAGAGCCCGACAGAGCCCGACAGGGCCCGACAGGGCCCGACAGAGCCCGACAGGGCCCGACAGAGCCCGACAGCGCCCGACAGAGCCCGACAGGGCCCGACAGAGCCCGACAGAACCCGACAGGGCCCAGTAGAGCCCGACAGAGCCCGACAGAGCCCGACAGAGCCCGACAGGGCCCGACAGAGCCCGACAGAGCCCGACAGGGCCCAGTAGAGTCCGACAGAGCCCGACAGGGCCCGACAGAGCCCGACAGAGCCCGACAGAGCCCGACAGGGCCCGACAGAGCCCGACAGAGCCCGACAGGGCCCGACAGGGCCCGACAGGGCCCAGTAGAGCCCGACAGAGCCCGACAGAGCCCGACAGGGCCCGACAGAGCCCGACAGAACCCGACAGGGCCCAGTAGATCCCGACAGAGCCCGACAGAGCCCGACAGGGCCCGACAGGGCCCGACAGGGCCCGACAGGGCCCGACAGAGCCCGACAGAGCCCGACAGGGCCCAGTAGAGCCCGACAGAGCCCGACAGGGCCCGACAGAGCCCGACAGAGCCCGACAGAGCCCGACAGGGCCCAGTAGAGCCCGACAGAGCCCGACAGGGCCCAGTAGAGCCCGACAGAGCCCGACAGGGACCAGTAGAGCCCGACAGAGCCCGACAGGGCCCGACAGGGCCCGACAGAGCCCGACAGGGCCCAGCAGAGCCCGACAGGGCCCAGCAGAGACCGACAGAGCCCAACAGAGCCCGACAGGGCCCGACAGAGCCTGAAAGGGCCCGACAGGGCCCGACAGAGCCCGACAGAGCCCGACAGAGCCCGACAGGGCCCAGTAGAGCCCGACAGAGCCCGACAGAGCCCGAAAGAGCCCGACAGAGCCCAGTAGAGCCCGACAGAGCCCGACAGAGCCCGACAGAGCCCGACAGAGCCCAGTAGAGCCCGACAGAGCCCGACAGGGCCCGACAGGGCCCGACAGGGCCCAGTAGAGCCCGACAGAGCCCGACAGGGCCCGACAGGGCCCAGTAGAGCCCGACAGAGCCCGACAGAGCCTGACAGAGCCCGACAGGGCCCGATAGGGCCCGATAGAGCCCGACAGAGCCCGACAGGGCCCAGTAGAGCCCGACAGAGCCCGACAGAGCCCGACAGAGCCCGACAGAGCCCGACAGGGCCCAGTAGAGCCCAGTAGAGCCCGACAGAGCCCAGTAGAGCCCGACAGAGCCCGACAGAGCCCGACAGAGAACGACAGGGCCCGACAGGGCCCGACAGAGCCCGACAGGGCCCGACAGAGCCCGACAGAGCCCGACAGGGCCCGACAGAGCCTGACAGAGCCCGACAGGGCCCAGTAGAGCCCGACAGAGCCCGACAGAGCCCGACAGAGCCCGACAGGGCCCGACAGGGCCCGACAGAGCCCGACAGGGCCCGACAGGGCCCGACAGAGCCCGACAGAGCCCGACAGGGCCCGACAGGGCCCGACAGGGCCCAGTAGAGCCCGACAGAGCCCGACAGAGCCCGACAGAACCCGACAGGGCCCAGTAGATCCCGACAGAGCCCGACAGAGCCCGACAGGGCCCGACAGAGCCCGACAGGGCCCAGTAGATCCCGACAGAGCCCGACAGGGCCCGACAGAGCCCGACAGAGCCCGACAGAGCCCGACAGGGCCCGACAGAGCCCGACAGAGCCCGACAGGGCCCGACAGGGCCCGACAGGGCCCGACAGGGCCCAGTAGAGCCTGACAGAGCCCGACAGAACCCGACAGGGCCCAGTAGATCCCGACAGAGCCCGACAGAGCCCGACAGGGCCCGACAGAGCCCGACAGAGCCCGACAGGGCCCAGTAGAGCCCGACAGAGCCCGACAGAGCCCAGTAGAGCCCAGTAGAGCCCGACAGAGTCCGACAGAGCGCGACAGAGCCCGACAGAGCCCGACAGGGCCCGACAGAGCCCGACAGAGCCCGACAGGGCCCGACAGAGCCCGACAGGGCCCGACAGGGCCCAGTAGAGCCCGACAGAGCCCGACAGAGCCCGACAGAGCCCGACAGGGCCCGACAGAGCCCAGTAGAGCCCGACAGAGCCCGACAGAGCCCGACAGAGCCCGACAGAACCCGACAGAGCCCGACAGAGCCCAGTAGAGCCCGACAGAGCCCGACAGAGCCCGACAGAGCCCGACAGAACCCGACAGAGCCCGACAGAGCCCGACAGAGCCCGACAGGGCCCGACAGGGCCCAGTAGAGCCCGACAGAGCCCGACAGAGCCCGACAGAGCCCGACAGGGCCCGACAGGGCCCAGTAGAGCCCGACAGAGCCCGATAGAGCCCGACAGAGCCCGACAGAACCCGACAGAGCCCGACAGAGCCCGACAGAGCCCGACAGGGCCCGACAGGGCCCGACAGGGCCCAGTAGAGCCCGACAAAGCCCGACAGAGCCCAGTAGAGCCCAGTAGAGCCCGACAGAGCCCGACAGAGCCCGACAGAGCCCGACAGAACCCGAGAGAGCCCGACAGAGACCAGTTGAGCCCGACAGAGCCCGACAGAGCCCGACAGAGCCCGACAGGACCCGACAGGGCCCAGTAGGGCCCGACAGAGCCCGACAGAGCCCGACAGAGCCCGACAGAGCCCGACAGAGCCCAGTAGAGCCCGACAGAGCCCGACAGAGCCCGACAGGGCTTGACAGAGCCCGACAGAGCCCGACAGGGCCCGACAGAGCCCGACAGAGCCCGACAGGGCCCGACAGAGCCCAGTAGAGCCCGACAGAGCCCGACAGAGCCCGACAGGGCCCAGTAGAGCCCAGTAGAGCCCGACAGAGCCCAGTAGAGCCCGACAGAGCCCGACAGGGCCCGACAGGGCCCGACAGAGCCCGACAGAGCCCGACAGGGCCCGACAGAGCCCGACAGAGCCCGACAGGGCCCGACAGAGCCCGACAGCGCCCGACAGAGCCCGACAGGGCCCGACAGAGCCCGACAGAACCCGACAGGGCCCAGTAGAGCCCGACAGAGCCCGACAGAGCCCGACAGAGCCCGACAGGGCCCGACAGAGCCCGACAGAGCCCGACAGAGCCCGACAGGGCCCAGTAGAGTCCGACAGAGCCCGACAGGGCCCGACAGATCCCGACAGAGCCCGACAGAGCCCGACAGGGCCCGACAGAGCCCGACAGAGCCCGACAGGGCCCGACAGGGCCCGACAGGGCCCAGTAGAGCCCGACAGAGCCCGACAGAGCCCGACAGGGCCCGACAGAGCCCGACAGAACCCGACAGGGCCCAGTAGATCCCGACAGAGCCCGACAGAGCCCGACAGGGCCCGACAGGGCCCGACAGGGCCCGACAGGGCCCGACAGAGCCCGACAGAGCCCGACAGGGCCCAGTAGAGCCCGACAGAGCCCGACAGGGCCCGACAGAGCCCGACAGAGCCCGACAGAGCCCGACAGGGCCCAGTAGAGCCCGACAGAGCCCGACAGGGCCCAGTAGAGCCCGACAGAGCCCGACAGGGACCAGTAGAGCCCGACAGAGCCCGACAGGGCCCGACAGGGCCCGACAGAGCCCGACAGAGCCCGACAGGGCCCAGCAGAGCCCGACAGGGCCCAGCAGAGACCGACAGAGCCCAACAGAGCCCGACAGGGCCCGACAGAGCCTGAAAGGGCCCGACAGGGCCCGACAGAGCCCGACAGAGCCCGACAGAGCCCGACAGGGCCCAGTAGAGCCCGACAGAGCCCGACAGAGCCCGAAAGAGCCCGACAGAGCCCAGTAGAGCCCGACAGAGCCCGACAGAGCCCGACAGAGCCCGACAGAGCCCAGTAGAGCCCGACAGAGCCCGACAGGGCCCGACAGGGCCCGACAGGGCCCAGTAGAGCCCGACAGAGCCCGACAGAGCCCGACAGAGCCCAGTAGAGCCCGACAGAGCCCAGTAGAGCCCAGTAGAGCTCGACAGGGCCCGACAGGGCCCGACAGGGCCCAGTAGAGCCCGACAGAGCCCGACAGAGCCTGACAGAGCCCGACAGGGCCCGATAGGGCCCGATAGAGCCCGACAGAGCCCGACAGGGCCCAGTAGAGCCCGACAGAGCCCGACAGAGCCCGACAGAGCCCGACAGGGCCCAGTAGAGCCCAGTAGAGCCCGACAGAGCCCAGTAGAGCCCGACAGAGCCCGACAGAGCCCGACAGAGACCGACAGGGCCCGACAGGGCCCGACAGGGCCCGACAGGGCCCGACAGAGCCCGACAGGGCCCGACAGAGCCCGACAGAGCCCGACAGGGCCCGACAGAGCCTGACAGAGCCCGACAGGGCCCAGTAGAGCCCGACAGAGCCCGACAGAGCCCGACAGAGCCCGACAGGGCCCGACAGGGCCCGACAGAGCCCGACAGGGCCCGACAGGGCCCGACAGAGCCCGACAGAACCCGACAGGGCCCAGTAGAGCCTGACAGAGCCCGATAGAGCCCGACAGAGCCCGACAGGGCCCGACAGGGCCCGACAGAGCCCGACAGAGCCCGACAGGGCCCGACAGAGCCCGACAGAGCCCGACAGGGCCCAGTAGAGCCCGACAGAGCCCGACAGAGCCCGACAGAGCCCGACAGGGCCCGACAGAGCCCGACAGAGCCCGACAGAGCCCAGTAGAGCCCGACAGAGCCCGACAGGGCCCGACAGGGCCCGACAGAGCCCGACAGAGCCCGACAGAGCCCGACAGGGCCCGACAGAGCCCGACAGGGCCCGACAGGGCCCGACAGGGCCCAGTAGATCCCGACAGAGCCCGACAGAGCCCGACAGGGCCCGACAGGGCCCAGTAGAGCCCGACAGAGCCCGACAGAGCCCGACAGAGCCCGACAGGGCCCGACAGGGACCGACAGGGCCCAGTAGAGCCCGACAGAGCACGACAGAGCCAGACAGAGCCCGACAGAGCCCAGTAGAGCCCAGTAGAGCCCGACAGAGCCCGACACAGCCCGACAGAGCCCGACAGAGCCCGACAGGGCCCGACAGGGCCCAGTAGAGCCCGACAGAGCCTGAAAGAGCCTGACAGGGCCCGACAGGGCCCAGTAGAGCCCGACAGAGCCAGACAGAGCCCAGTAGAGCCCAGTAGAGCCCGACAGAGCCCGACAGAGCCCGACAGAGCCCGACAGGGCCCGACAGGGCCCAGTAGAGCCCGACAGGGCCCGACAGGGCCCGACAGGGCCCGACAGGGCCCAGTAGAGCCCGACAGAGCCCGACAGAGCCCGACAGGGCACAGTAGAGCCCGACAGAGCCCGACAGAGCCCAGTAGAGCCCAGTAGAGCCCGACAGAGCCCGACAGAGCCCGACAGAGCCCGACAGAACCCGACAGAGCCCGACAGAGCCCAGTAGAGCCAGACAGAGCCCGACAGAGCCCAACAGGGCCCGACAGGGCCCGACAGAGCCCAGTAGAGCCCGACAGAGCCCGACAGAGCCCGACAGAGCCCGACAGGGCCCGACAGGGCCCGACAGAGCCTGACAGAGCCCGACAGGGCCCAGTAGAGCCCGACAGAGCCCGACAGAGCCTGACAGGGCCCGACAGGGCCCGACAGAGCCCGACAGAGCCCGACAGAGCCCGACAGAGCCCGACAGAGCCCAGTAGAGCCCGACAGAGCCTGACAGAGCCCGACAGAGCTCGACAGGGCTTGACAGGGCCCGACAGGGCCCAGTAGAGCCCGACAGAGCCCGACAGAGCCCGACAGAGCCCGACAGGGCCCGACAGGGCCCGACAGGGCCCAGTAGAGGCCAGTAGAGACCAGTAGAGCCCGACAGAGCCCGACAGAGCCCGACAGGGCCCGACAGGGCCCGACAGAGCCCGACAGAGTCCGACAGGGCCCGACAGAGCCCGACAGAGCCCGACAGGGCCCGACAGGGCCCGAGAGGGCCCGACAGAGCCCAGTAGAGCCCGACAGAGCCCGACAGAGCCCGACAGAGCCCGACAGAGCCCGACAGGGCCCAGTAGAGCCCAGTAGAGCCCGACAGAGCCCAGTAGAGCCCAACAGAGCCCGACAGAGCCCGACAGAGCCCGACAGGGCCCGACAGGGCCCGACAGGGCCCAGTAGAGCCCGACAGAGCCCGACAGGGCCCGACAGAGCCCGACAGAGCCCGACAGGGCCCGACAGGGAACAGTAGAGCCCAGTAGAGCCCGACAGAGCCCGACAGAGCCCGACAGGGCCCGACAGAGCCCGACAGAGCCCGACAGAGCCCAGTAGAGCCCGACAGAGCCCGACAGGGCCCGACAGGGCCCGACAGGGCCCAGTAGAGCCCGACAGAGCCCGACAGAGCCCAGTAGAGCCCAGTAGAGCCCGACACAGCCCGACAGAGCCCGACAGGGCCCGACAGAGCCCGACAGGGCCCGACAGGGCCCGACAGGGCCCGACAGGGCCCAGTAGAGCCCGACAGAGCCCGACAGAGCCCAGTAGAGCCCAGTAGAGCCCGAGGGAGCCCGACAGAGCCCGACAGAGCCCGACAGGGCCCGACAGAGCCCGACAGAGCCCGACAGGGCCCGACAGGGCCCGACAGAGCCCGACAGGGCCCGACAGGGCCCGACAGAGCCCGACAGAGCCCGACAGGGCCCAGTAGAGCCCGACAGAGCCCGACAGAGCCCAGTAGAGCCCAGTAGAGCCCGACAGAGCCCGACAGAGCCCGACAGAGCCCGACAGAACCCGACAGAGACCAGTTGAGCCCGACAGAGCCCGACAGAGCCCGACAGAGCCCGACAGGGCCCGACAGGGCCCAGTAGAGCCCGACAGAGCCCGACAGAGCCCGACAGAGCCCAGTAGAGCCCGACAGAGCCCGACAGAGCCCGACAGAGCCCGACAGGGCCCGACAGAACCCGACAGAGCCTGACAGGGCCCGACAGAGCCCAGTAGAGCCCGACAGAGCCCGACAGAGCCCGACAGAGCCCGACAGGGCCCAGTAGAGCCCAGTAGAGCCCGACAGAGCCCAGTAGAGCCCGACAGAGCCCGATAGAGCCCGACAGAGCCCGACAGGGCCCGACAGGGCCTGACAGAGCCCGACAGGGCCCGACAGAGCCTGACAGAGCCCGACAGAGCCCAGTAGAGCCCGACAGAGCCCGACAGAGCCCGACAGAGCCCTGTAGAGCCCGACAGAGCCCGACAGAGCCCGACAGAGCCCGACAGGGCCCGACAGAGCCCGACAGGGCCCGACAGGGCCCGACAGAGCCCGACAGAGCCCGACAGAGCCCGACAGGGCCCAGTAGAGCCTGACAGAGCCCGACAGGGCCCGACAGAGCCCGACAGAGCCCGACAGAGCCCGACAGGGCCCGACAGAGCCCGACAGAGCCCGACAGGGCCCGACAGGGCCCGACAGGGCCCAGTAGAGCCCGACAGAGCCCGACAGAGCCCGACAGAACCCGACAGGGCCCAGTAGATCCCGACAGAGCCCGACAGAGCCCGACAGGGCCCGACAGAGCCCGACAGAGCCCGACAGGGCCCAGTAGAGCCCGACAGAGCCCGACAGAGCCCAGTAGAGCCCAGTAGAGCCCGACAGAGTCCGACAGAGCGCGACAGAGCCCGACAGAGCCCGACAGGGCCCGACAGAGCCCGACAGAGCCCGACAGGGCCCGACAGGGCCCGACAGGGCCCGACAGGGCCCAGTAGAGCCCGACAGAGCCCGACAGAGCCCGACAGAGCCTGACAGGGCCCGACAGAGCCCAGTAGAGCCCGACAGAGCCCGACAGAGCCCGACAGAGCCCGACAGAACCCGACAGAGCCCGACAGAGCCCAGTAGAGCCCGACAGAGCCCGACAGAGCCCGACAGAACCCGACAGAGCCCGACAGAGCCCGACAGAGCCCGACAGGGCCCGACAGGGCCCAGTAGAGCCCGACAGAGCCCAACAGAGCCCGACAGAGCCCGACAGGGCCCGACAGGGCCCAGTAGAGCCCGACAGAGCCCGATAGAGCCCGACAGAGCCCGACAGAACCCGACAGAGCCCGACAGAGCCCGACAGAGCCCGACAGGGCCCGACAGGGCCCGATAGGGCCCAGTAGAGCCCGACAAAGCCCGACAGAGCCCAGTAGAGCCCAGTAGAGCCCGACAGAGCCCGACAGAGCCCGACAGAGCCCGACAGAACCCGAGAGAGCCCGACAGAGACCAGTTGAGCCCGACAGAGCCCGACAGAGCCCGACAGAGCCCGACAGGGCCCGACAGGGCCCAGTAGGGCCCGACAGAGCCCGACAGAGCCCGACAGAGCCCGACAGAGCCCAGTAGAGCCCGACAGAGCCCGACAGAGCCCGACAGAGCCCGACAGGGCCCGACAGGGCCCGACAGAGCCCGACAGGGCCCGACAGAGCCCAGTAGAGCCCGACAGAGCCCGACAGAGCCCGACAGAGCCCGACAGGGCCCAGTAGAGCCCAGTAGAGCCCGACAGAGCCCAGTAGAGCCCGACAGAGCCCGACAGAGCCCGACAGAGCCCGACAGGGCCCGACAGGGCCCGACAGGGCCCGACAGGGCCCGACAGAGCCTGACAGAGCCCAACAGGGCCCAGTAGAGCCCGACAGAGCCCGACAGAGCCCGACAGAGCCCAGTAGAGCCCGACAGAGCCCGACAGAGCCCGACAGGGCCCGACAGGGCCCGACAGAGCCCGACAGGGCCCGACAGAGCCCGACAGAGCCCGACAGGGCCCGACAGAGCCCGACAGCGCCCGACAGAGCCCGACAGGGCCCGACAGAGCCTGACAGAACCCGACAGGGCCCAGTAGAGCCCGACAGAGCCCGACAGAGCCCGACAGAGCCCGACAGGGCCCGACAGAGCCCGACAGAGCCCGACAGGGCCCAGTAGAGTCCGACAGAGCCCGACAGGGCCCGACAGAGCCCGACAGAGCCCGACAGAGCCCGACAGGGCCCGACAGAGCCCGACAGAGCCCGACAGGGCCCGACAGGGCCCGACAGGGCCCAGTAGAGCCCGACAGAGCCCGACAGAGCCCGACAGGGCCCGACAGAGCCCGACAGAACCCGACAGGGCCCAGTAGATCCCGACAGAGCCCGACAGAGCCCGACAGGGCCCGACAGGGCCCGACAGGGCCCGACAGGGCCCGACAGAGCCCGACAGAGCCCGACAGGGCCCAGTAGAGCCCGACAGAGCCCGACAGGGCCCGACAGAGCCCGACAGAGCCCGACAGAGCCCGACAGGGCCCAGTAGAGCCCGACAGAGCCCGACAGGGCCCAGTAGAGCCCGACAGAGCCCGACAGGGACCAGTAGAGCCCGACAGAGCCCGACAGGGCCCGACAGGGCCCGACAGAGCCCGACAGGGCCCAGCAGAGCCCGACAGGGCCCAGCAGAGACCGACAGAGCCCAACAGAGCCCGACAGGGCCCGACAGAGCCTGAAAGGGCCCGACAGGGCCCGACAGAGCCCGACAGAGCCCGACAGAGCCCGACAGGGCCCAGTAGAGCCCGACAGAGCCCGACAGAGCCCGAAAGAGCCCGACAGAGCCCAGTAGAGCCCGACAGAGCCCGACAGAGCCCGACAGAGCCCAGTAGAGCCCGACAGAGCCCGACAGGGCCCGACAGGGCCCAGTAGAGCCCGACAGAGCCCGACAGAGCCCAGTAGAGCCCAGTAGAGCCCGACAGAGCCCAGTAGAGCCCAGTAGAGCCCGACAGGGCCCGAAAGGGCCCGACAGGGCCCAGTAGAGCCCGACAGAGCCTGACAGAGCCCGACAGGGCCCGATAGGGCCCGATAGAGCCCGACAGAGCCCGACAGGGCCCAGTAGAGCCCGACAGAGCCCGACAGAGCCCGACAGAGCCCGACAGAGCCCGACAGGGCCCAGTAGATCCCGACAGAGCCCGACAGAGCCCGACAGGGCCCGACAGAGCCCGACAGAGCCCGACAGGGCCCAGTAGATCCCGACAGAGCCCGACAGGGCCCGACAGAGCCCGACAGAGCCCGACAGAGCCCGACAGGGCCCGACAGAGCCCGACAGAGCCCGACAGGGCCCGACAGGGCCCGACAGGGCCCGACAGGGCCCAGTAGAGCCCGACAGAGCCCGACAGAACCCGACAGGGCCCAGTAGATCCCGACAGAGCCCGACAGAGCCCGACAGGGCCCGACAGAGCCCGACAGAGCCCGACAGGGCCCAGTAGAGCCCGACAGAGCCCGACAGAGCCCAGTAGAGCCCAGTAGAGCCCGACAGAGTCCGACAGAGCGCGACAGAGCCCGACAGAGCCCGACAGAGCCCGACAGAGCCCGACAGGGCCCGACAGAGCCCGACAGGGCCCGACAGGGCCCAGTAGAGCCCGACAGAGCCCGACAGAGCCCGACAGAGCCCGACAGGGCCCGACAGAGCCCAGTAGAGCCCGACAGAGCCCGACAGAGCCCGACAGAGCCCGACAGAACCCGACAGAGCCCGACAGAGCCCAGTAGAGCCCGACAGAGCCCGACAGAGCCCAACAGAGCCCGACAGAACCCGAGAGAGCCCGACAGAGCCCGACAGAGCCCGACAGGGCCCGACAGGGCCCGACAGGGCCCAGTAGAGCCCGACAGAGCCCGACAGAGCCCGACAGAGCCCGACAGGGCCCGACAGGGCCCAGTAGAGCCCGACAGAGCCCGATAGAGCCCGACAGAGCCCGACAGAACCCGACAGAGCCCGACAGAGCCCGACAGAGCCCGACAGGGCCCGACAGGGCCCGACAGGGCCCAGTAGAGCCCGACAAAGCCCGACAGAGCCCAGTAGAGCCCAGTAGAGCCCGACAGAGCCCGACAGAGCCCGACAGAGCCCGACAGAACCCGAGAGAGCCCGACAGAGACCAGTTGAGCCCGACAGAGCCCGAGAGAGCCCGACAGAGCCCGACAGGGCCCGACAGGGCCCAGTAGGGCCCGACAGAGCCCGACAGAGCCCGACAGAGCCCGACAGAGCCCGACAGAGCCCAGTAGAGCCCGACAGAGCCCGACAGAGCCCGACAGAGCCCGACAGGGCCCGACAGAGCCCGACAGAGCCCGACAGGGCCCGACAGAGCCCAGTAGAGCCCGACAGAGCCCGACAGAGCCCGACAGAGCCCGACAGGGCCCAGTAGAGCCCAGTAGAGCCCGACAGAGCCCAGTAGAGCCCGACAGAGCCCGACAGAGCCCGACAGAGCCCGACAGGGCCCAACAGGGCCCGACAGGGCCCGACAGGGCCTGACAGAGCCCAACAGGGCCCAGTAGAGCCCGACAGAGCCCGACAGAGCCCGACAGAGCCCGACAGAGCCCAGTAGAGCCCGACAGAGCCCGACAGAGCCCGACAGGGCCCGACAGGGCCCGACAGAGCCCGACAGGGCCCGACAGAGCCCGACAGAGCCCGACAGGGCCCGACAGAGCCCGACAGCGCCCGACAGAGCCCGACAGGGCCCGACAGAGCCCGACAGAACCCGACAGGGCCCAGTAGAGCCCGACAGAGCCCGACATAGCCCGACAGAGCCCGACAGGGCCCGACAGAGCCCGACAGAGCCCGACAGAGCCCGACAGGGCCCAGTAGAGTCCGACAGAGCCCGACAGGGCCCGACAGAGCCCGACAGAGCCCGACAGAGCCCGACAGGGCCCGACAGAGCCCGACAGAGCCCGACAGGGCCCGACAGCGCCCGACAGGGCCCAGTAGAGCCCGACAGAGCCCGACAGAGCCCGACAGGGCCCGACAGGGCCCGACAGGGCCCGACAGGGCCCGACAGAGCCCGACAGAGCCCGACAGGGCCCAGTAGAGCCCGACAGAGCCCGACAGGGCCCGACAGAGCCCGACAGAGCCCGACAGGGCCCGACAGAGCCCGACAGGGCCCGACAGGGCCCAGTAGAGCCCGACAGAGCCCGACAGAGCCCGACAGAGCCCGACAGGGCCCGACAGAGCCCAGTAGAGCCCGACAGAGCCCGACAGAGCCCGACAGAGCCCGACAGAACCCGACAGAGCCCGACAGAGCCCAGTAGAGCCCGACAGAGCCCGACAGAGCCCGACAGAGCCCGACAGAACCCGACAGAGCCCGACAGAGCCCGACAGAGCCCGACAGGGCCCGACAGGGCCCGACAGGGCCCAGTATAGCCCGACAGAGCCCGACAGAGCCCGACAGGGCCCGACAGGGCCCAGTAGAGCCTGACAGAGCCCGATAGAGCCCGACAGAGCCCGACAGAACCCGACAGAGCCCGACAGAGCCCGACAGAGCCCGACAGGGCCCGACAGGGCCCGACAGGGCCCAGTAGAGCCCGACAAAGCCCGACAGAGCCCAGTAGAGCCCAGTAGAGCCCGACAGAGCCCGACAGAGCCCGACAGAGCCCGACAGAACCCGAGAGAGCCCGACAGAGACCAGTTGAGCCCGACAGAGCCCGACAGAGCCCGACAGAGCCCGACAGGGCCCGACAGGGCCCAGTAGGGCCCGACAGAGCCCGACAGAGCCCGACAGAGCCCGACAGAGCCCGACAGAGCCCAGTAGAGCCCGACAGAGCCCGACAGAGCCCGACAGAGCCCGACAGGGCCCGACAGAGCCCGACAGAGCCCGACAGGGCCCGACAGAGCCCAGTAGAGCCCGACAGAGCCCGACAGAGCCCGACAGAGCCCGACAGGGCCCAGTAGAGCCCAGTAGAGCCCGACAGAGCCCAGTAGAGCCCGACAGAGCCCGACAGAGCCCGACAGAGCCCGACAGGGCCCGACAGGGCCCGACAGGGCCCGACAGGGCCCGACAGAGCCTGACAGAGCCCAACAGGGCCCAGTAGAGCCCGACAGAGCCCGACAGAGCCCGACAGAGCCCGACAGAGCCCAGTAGAGCCCGACAGAGCCCGACAGAGCCCGACAGGGCCCGACAGGGCCCGACAGAGCCCGACAGGGCCCGACAGAGCCCGACAGAGCCCGACAGGGCCCGACAGAGCCCGACAGCGCCCGACAGAGCCCGACAGGGCCCGACAGAGCCCGACAGAACCCGACAGGGCCCAGTAGAGCCCGACAGAGCCCGACAGAGCCCGACAGAGCCCGACAGATCCCGACAGAGCCCGACAGGGCCCGACAGAGCCCGACAGAGCCCGACAGGGCCCAGTAGAGTCCGACAGAGCCCGACAGGGCCCGACAGAGCCCGACAGAGCCCGACAGAGCCCGACAGGGCCCGACAGAGCCCGACAGAGCCCGACAGGGCCCGACAGGGCCCGACAGGGCCCAGTAGAGCCCGACAGAGCCCGACAGAGCCCGACAGGGCCCGACAGAGCCCGACAGAACCCGACAGGGCCCAGTAGATCCCGACAGAGCCCGACAGAGCCCGACAGGGCCCGACAGGGCCCGACAGGGCCCGACAGGGCCCGACAGAGCCCGACAGAGCCCGACAGGGCCCAGTAGAGCCCGACAGAGCCCGACAGGGCCCGACAGAGCCCGACAGAGCCCGACAGAGCCCGACAGGGCCCAGTAGAGCCCGACAGAGCCCGACAGGGCCCAGTAGAGCCCGACAGAGCCCGACAGGGACCAGTAGAGCCCGACAGAGCCCGACAGGGCCCGACAGGGCCCGACAGAGCCCGACAGGGCCCAGCAGAGCCCGACAGGGCCCAGCAGAGACCGACAGAGCCCAACAGAGCCCGACAGGGCCCGACAGAGCCTGAAAGGGCCCGACAGAGCCCGACAGAGCCCGACAGAGCCCGACAGAGCCCGACAGGGCCCAGTAGAGCCCGACAGAGCCCGAGAGAGCCCGAAAGAGCCCGACAGAGCCCAGTAGAGCCCGACAGAGCCCGACAGAGCCCGACAGAGCCCGACAGAGCCCAGTAGAGCCCGACAGAGCCCGACAGGGCCCGACAGGGCCCGACAGGGCCCAGTAGAGCCCGACAGAGCCCGACAGGGCCCGACAGGGCCCAGTAGAGCCCGACAGAGCCCGACAGAGCCTGACAGAGCCCGACAGGGCCCGATAGGGCCCGATAGAGCCCGACAGAGCCCGACAGAGCCCGACAGAGCCCGACAGGGCCCGACAGAGCCCGACAGAGCCCGACAGGGCCCGACAGAGCCCAGTAGAGCCCGACAGAGCCCGACAGAGCCCGACAGAGCCCGACAGGGCCCAGTAGAGCCCAGTAGAGCCCGACAGAGCCCAGTAGAGCCCGACAGAGCCCGACAGAGCCCGACAGGGCCCGACAGGGCCCGACAGGGCCCGACAGAGCCTGACAGAGCCCAACAGGGCCCAGTAGAGCCCGACAGAGCCCGACAGAGCCCGACAGAGCCCGACAGAGCCCAGTAGAGCCCGACAGAGCCCGACAGAGCCCGACAGGGCCCGACAGGGCCCGACAGAGCCCGACAGGGCCCGACAGAGCCCGACAGAGCCCGACAGGGCCCGACAGAGCCCGACAGCGCCCGACAGAGCCCGACAGGGCCCGACAGAGCCCGACAGAACCCGACAGGGCCCAGTAGAGACCGACAGAGCCCGACAGAGCCCGACAGAGCCCGACAGGGCCCGACAGAGCCCGACAGAGCCCGACAGGGCCCAGTAGAGTCCGACAGAGCCCGACAGGGCCCGACAGAGCCCGACAGAGCCCGACAGAGCCCGACAGGGCCCGACAGAGCCCGACAGAGCCCGACAGGGCCCGACAGGGCCCGACAGGGCCCAGTAGAGCCCGACAGAGCCCGACAGAGCCCGACAGGGCCCGACAGAGCCCGACAGAACCCGACAGGGCCCAGTAGATCCCGACAGAGCCCGACAGAGCCCGACAGGGCCCGACAGGGCCCGACAGGGCCCGACAGGGCCCGACAGAGCCCGACAGAGCCCGACAGGGCCCAGTAGAGCCCGACAGAGCCCGACAGGGCCCGACAGAGCCCGACAGAGCCCGACAGAGCCCGACAGGGCCCAGTAGAGCCCGACAGAGCCCGACAGGGCCCAGTAGAGCCCGACAGAGCCCGACAGGGACCAGTAGAGCCCGACAGAGCCCGACAGGGCCCGACAGGGCCCGACAGAGCCCGACAGGGCCCAGCAGAGCCCGACAGGGCCCAGCAGAGACCGACAGAGCCCAACAGAGCCCGACAGGGCCCGACAGAGCCTGAAAGGGCCCGACAGAGCCCGACAGAGCCCGACAGAGCCCGACAGAGCCCGACAGGGCCCAGTAGAGCCCGACAGAGCCCGAGAGAGCCCGAAAGAGCCCGACAGAGCCCAGTAGAGCCCGACAGAGCCCGACAGAGCCCGACAGAGCCCGACAGAGCCCAGTAGAGCCCGACAGAGCCCGACAGGGCCCGACAGGGCCCGACAGGGCCCAGTAGAGCCCGACAGAGCCCGACAGGGCCCGACAGGGCCCAGTAGAGCCCGACAGAGCCCGACAGAGCCTGACAGAGCCCGACAGGGCCCGATAGGGCCCGATAGAGCCCGACAGAGCCCGACAGGGCCCAGTAGAGCCCGACAGAGCCCGACAGAGCCCGACAGAGCCCGACAGAGCCCGACAGGGCCCAGTAGAGCCCAGTAGAGCCCGACAGAGCCCAGTAGAGCCCGACAGAGCCCGACAGAGCCCGACAGAGAACGACAGGGCCCGACAGGGCCCGACAGGGCCCGACAGGGCCCGACAGAGCCCGACAGGGCCCGACAGAGCCCGACAGAGCCCGACAGGGCCCGACAGAGCCTGACAGAGCCCGACAGGGCCCAGTAGAGCCCGACAGAGCCCGACAGAGCCCGACAGAGCCCGACAGGGCCCGACAGGGCCCGACAGAGCCCGACAGGGCCCGACAGGGCCCGACAGAGCCCGACAGAGCCCGACAGGGCCCGACAGGGCCCAGTAGAGCCCGACAGAGCCCGACAGAGCCCGACAGAACCCGACAGGGCCCAGTAGATCCCGACAGAGCCCGACAGAGCCCGACAGGGCCCGACAGAGCCCGACAGGGCCCAGTAGATCCCGACAGAGCCCGACAGGGCCCGACAGAGCCCGACAGAGCCCGACAGAGCCCGACAGGGCCCGACAGAGCCCGACAGAGCCCGACAGGGCCCGACAGGGCCCGACAGGGCCCGACAGGGCCCAGTAGAGCCCGACAGAGCCCGACAGAACCCGACAGGGCCCAGTAGATCCCGACAGAGCCCGACAGAGCCCGACAGGGCCCGACAGGGCCCGACAGAGCCCGACAGGGCCCAGTAGAGCCCGACAGAGCCCGACAGAGCCCAGTAGAGCCCAGTAGAGCCCGACAGAGTCCGACAGAGCGCGACAGAGCCCGACAGAGCCCGACAGGGCCCGACAGAGCCCGACAGAGCCCGACAGGGCCCGACAGAGCCCGACAGGGCCCGACAGGGCCCAGTAGAGCCCGACAGAGCCCGACAGAGCCCGACAGAGCCCGACAGGGCCCGACAGAGCCCAGTAGAGCCCGACAGAGCCCGACAGAGCCCGACAGAGCCCGACAGAACCCGACAGAGCCTGACAGAGCCCAGTAGAGCCCGACAGAGCCCGACAGAGCCCGACAGAGCCCGACAGAACCCGACAGAGCCCGACAGAGCCCGACAGAGCCCGACAGGGCCCGACAGGGCCCGACAGGGCCCAGTAGAGCCCGACAGAGCCCGACAGAGCCCGACAGAGCCCGACAGGGCCCGACAGGGCCCAGTAGAGCCCGACAGAGCCCGATAGAGCCCGACAGAGCCCGACAGAACCCGACAGAGCCCGACAGAGCCCGACAGAGCCCGACAGGGCCCGACAGGGCCCGACAGGGCCCAGTAGAGCCCGACAAAGCCCGACAGAGCCCAGTAGAGCCCAGTAGAGCCCGACAGAGCCCGACAGAGCCCGACAGAGCCCGACAGAACCCGAGAGAGCCCGACAGAGACCAGTTGAGCCCGACAGAGCCCGACAGAGCCCGACAGAGCCCGACAGGGCCCGACAGGGACAAGTAGGGCCCAACAGAGCCCGACAGAGCCCGACAGAGCCCGACAGAGCCCGACAGAGCCCAGTAGAGCCCGACAGAGCCCGACAGAGCCCGACAGGGCTTGACAGAGCCCGACAGAGCCCGACAGGGCCCGACAGAGCCCGACAGAGCCCGACAGAGCCCGACAGAGCCCGACAGGGCCCAGTAGATCCCGACAGAGCCCGACAGAGCCCGACAGGGCCCGACAGAGCCCGACAGAGCCCGACAGGGCCCAGTAGATCCCGACAGAGCCCGACAGGGCCCGACAGAGCCCGACAGAGCCCGACAGAGCCCGACAGGGCCCGACAGAGCCCGACAGGGCCCGACAGGGCCCGACAGGGCCCGACTGGGCGCGACAGGGCCCAGTAGAGCCCGACAGAGCCCGACAGAACCCGACAGGGCCCAGTAGATCCCGACAGAGCCCGACAGAGCCCGACAGGGCCCGACAGAGCCCGACAGAGCCCGACAGGGCCCAGTAGAGCCCGACAGAGCCCGACAGAGCCCAGTAGAGCCCAGTAGAGCCCGACAGAGTCCGACAGAGCGCGACAGAGCCCGACAGAGCCCGACAGAGCCCGACAGAGCCCGACAGGGCCCGACAGAGCCCGACAGGGCCCGACAGGGCCCAGTAGAGCCCGACAGAGCCCGACAGAGCCCGAAAGAGCCCGACAGGGCCCGACAGAGCCCAGTAGAGCCCGACAGAGCCCGACAGAGCCCGACAGAGCCCGACAGAACCCGACAGAGCCCGACAGAGCCCAGTAGAGCCCGACAGAGCCCGACAGAGCCCAACAGAGCCCGACAGAACCCGAGAGAGCCCGACAGAGCCCGACAGAGCCCGACAGGGCCCGACAGGGCCCGACAGGGCCCAGTAGAGCCCGACAGAGCCCGACAGAGCCCGACAGAGCCCGACAGGGCCCGACAGGGCCCAGTAGAGCCCGACAGAGCCCGATAGAGCCCGACAGAGCCCGACAGAACCCGACAGAGCCCGACAGAGCCCGACAGAGCCCGACAGGGCCCGACAGGGCCCGACAGGGCCCAGTAGAGCCCGACAAAGCCCGACAGAGCCCAGTAGAGCCCAGTAGAGCCCGACAGAGCCCGACAGAGCCCGACAGAGCCCGACAGAACCCGAGAGAGCCCGACAGAGACCAGTTGAGCCCGACAGAGCCCGACAGAGCCCGACAGAGCCCGACAGGGCCCGACAGGGCCCAGTAGGGCCCGACAGAGCCCGACAGAGCCCGACAGAGCCCGACAGAGCCCGACAGAGCCCAGTAGAGCCCGACAGAGCCCGACAGAGCCCGACAGAGCCCGACAGGGCCCGACAGAGCCCGACAGAGCCCGACAGGGCCCGACAGAGCCCAGTAGAGCCCGACAGAGCCCGACAGAGCCCGACAGAGCCCGACAGGGCCCAGTAGAGCCCAGTAGAGCCCGACAGAGCCCAGTAGAGCCCGACAGAGCCCGACAGAGCCCGACAGAGCCCGACAGGGCCCGACAGGGCCCGACAGGGCCCGACAGGGCCTGACAGAGCCCAACAGGGCCCAGTAGAGCCCGACAGAGCCCGACAGAGCCCGACAGAGCCCGACAGAGCCCAGTAGAGCCCGACAGAGCCCGACAGAGCCCGACAGGGCCCGACAGGGCCCGACAGAGCCCGACAGGGCCCGACAGAGCCCGACAGAGCCCGACAGGGCCCGACAGAGCCCGACAGCGCCCGACAGAGCCCGACAGGGCCCGACAGAGCCCGACAGAACCCGACAGGGCCCAGTAGAGCCCGAAAGAGCCCGACAGAGCCCGACAGAGCCCGACAGGGCCCGACAGAGCCCGACAGAGCCCGACAGAGCCCGACAGGGCCCAGTAGAGTCCGACAGAGCCCGACAGGGCCCGACAGAGCCCGACAGAGCCCGACAGAGCCCGACAGGGCCCGACAGAGCCCGACAGAGCCCGACAGGGCCCGACAGCGCCCGACAGGGCCCAGTAGAGCCCGACAGAGCCCGACAGAGCCCGACAGGGCCCGACAGGGCCCGACAGGGCCCGACAGGGCCCGACAGAGCCCGACAGAGCCCGACAGGGCCCAGTAGAGCCCGACAGAGCCCGACAGGGCCCGACAGAGCCCGACAGAGCCCGACAGGGCCCGACAGAGCCCGACAGGGCCCGACAGGGCCCAGTAGAGCCCGACAGAGCCCGACAGAGCCCGACAGAGCCCGACAGGGCCCGACAGAGCCCAGTAGAGCCCGACAGAGCCCGACAGAGCCCGACAGAGCCCGACAGAACCCGACAGAGCCCGACAGAGCCCAGTAGAGCCCGACAGAGCCCGACAGAGCCCGACAGAGCCCGACAGAACCCGACAGAGCCCGACAGAGCCCGACAGAGCCCGACAGGGCCCGACAGGGCCCGACAGGGCCCAGTATAGCCCGACAGAGCCCGACAGAGCCCGACAGGGCCCGACAGGGCCCAGTAGAGCCCGACAGAGCCCGATAGAGCCCGACAGAGCCCGACAGAACCCGACAGAGCCCGACAGAGCCCGACAGAGCCCGACAGGGCCCGACAGGGCCCGACAGGGCCCAGTAGAGCCCGACAAAGCCCGACAGAGCCCAGTAGAGCCCAGTAGAGCCCGACAGAGCCCGACAGAGCCCGACAGAGCCCGACAGGGCCCGACAGGGCCCGACAGGGCCCAGTAGAGCCCGACAAAGCCCGACAGAGCCCAGTAGAGCCCAGTAGAGCCCGACAGAGCCCGACAGAGCCCGACAGAGCCCGACAGAACCCGAGAGAGCCCGACAGAGACCAGTTGAGCCCGACAGAGCCCGACAGAGCCCGACAGAGCCCGACAGGGCCCGACAGGGCCCAGTAGGGCCCGACAGAGCCCGACAGAGCCCGACAGAGCCCGACAGAGCCCGACAGAGCCCAGTAGAGCCCGACAGAGCCCGACAGAGCCCGACAGAGCCCGACAGGGCCCGACAGAGCCCGACAGAGCCCGACAGGGCCCGACAGAGCCCAGTAGAGCCCGACAGAGCCCGACAGAGCCCGACAGAGCCCGACAGGGCCCAGTAGAGCCCAGTAGAGCCCGACAGAGCCCAGTAGAGCCCGACAGAGCCCGACAGAGCCCGACAGAGCCCGACAGGGCCCGACAGGGCCCGACAGGGCCCGACAGGGCCTGACAGAGCCCAACAGGGCCCAGTAGAGCCCGACAGAGCCCGACAGAGCCCGACAGAGCCCGACAGAGCCCAGTAGAGCCCGACAGAGCCCGACAGAGCCCGACAGGGCCCGACAGGGCCCGACAGAGCCCGACAGGGCCCGACAGAGCCCGACAGAGCCCGACAGGGCCCGACAGAGCCCGACAGCGCCCGACAGAGCCCGACAGGGCCCGACAGAGCCCGACAGAACCCGACAGGGCCCAGTAGAGCCCGACAGAGCCCGACAGAGCCCGACAGAGCCCGACAGGGCCCGACAGGGCCCGACAGGGCCCAGTAGAGCCCGACAGAGCCCGACAGAGCCCGACAGAGCCCGACAGGGCCCGACAGGGCCCAGTAGAGCCCGACAGAGCCCGATAGAGCCCGACAGAGCCCGACAGAACCCGACAGAGCCCGACAGAGCCCGACAGAGCCCGACAAGGCCCGACAGGGCCCGACAGGGCCCAGTAGAGCCCGACAAAGCCCGACAGAGCCCAGTAGAGCCCAGTAGAGCCCGACAGAGCCCGACAGAGCCCGACAGAGCCCGACAGAACCCGAGAGAGCCCGACAGAGACCAGTTGAGCCCGACAGAGCCCGACAGAGCCCGACAGAGCCCGACAGGGCCCGACAGGGACAAGTAGGGCCCAACAGAGCCCGACAGAGCCCGACAGAGCCCGACAGAGCCCGACAGAGCCCAGTAGAGCCCGACAGAGCCCGACAGAGCCCGACAGGGCTTGACAGAGCCCGACAGAGCCCGACAGGGCCCGACAGAGCCCGACAGAGCCCGACAGAGCCCGACAGAGCCCGACAGGGCCCAGTAGATCCCGACAGAGCCCGACAGAGCCCGACAGGGCCCGACAGAGCCCGACAGAGCCCGACAGGGCCCAGTAGATCCCGACAGAGCCCGACAGGGCCCGACAGAGCCCGACAGAGCCCGACAGAGCCCGACAGGGCCCGACAGAGCCCGACAGGGCCCGACAGGGCCCGACAGGGCCCGACTGGGCCCGACAGGGCCCAGTAGAGCCCGACAGAGCCCGACAGAACCCGACAGGGCCCAGTAGATCCCGACAGAGCCCGACAGAGCCCGACAGGGCCCGACAGAGCCCGACAGAGCCCGACAGGGCCCAGTAGAGCCCGACAGAGCCCGACAGAGCCCAGTAGAGCCCAGTAGAGCCCGACAGAGTCCGACAGAGCGCGACAGAGCCCGACAGAGCCCGACAGAGCCCGACAGAGCCCGACAGGGCCCGACAGAGCCCGACAGGGCCCGACAGGGCCCAGTAGAGCCCGACAGAGCCCGACAGAGCCCGAAAGAGCCCGACAGGGCCCGACAGAGCCCAGTAGAGCCCGACAGAGCCCGACAGAGCCCGACAGAGCCCGACAGAACCCGACAGAGCCCGACAGAGCCCAGTAGAGCCCGACAGAGCCCGACAGAGCCCAACAGAGCCCGACAGAACCCGAGAGAGCCCGACAGAGCCCGACAGAGCCCGACAGGGCCCGACAGGGCCCGACAGGGCCCAGTAGAGCCCGACAGAGCCCGACAGAGCCCGACAGAGCCCGACAGGGCCCGACAGGGCCCAGTAGAGCCCGACAGAGCCCGATAGAGCCCGACAGAGCCCGACAGAACCCGACAGAGCCCGACAGAGCCCGACAGAGCCCGACAGGGCCCGACAGGGCCCGACAGGGCCCAGTAGAGCCCGACAAAGCCCGACAGAGCCCAGTAGAGCCCAGTAGAGCCCGACAGAGCCCGACAGAGCCCGACAGAGCCCGACAGAACCCGAGAGAGCCCGACAGAGACCAGTTGAGCCCGACAGAGCCCGACAGAGCCCGACAGAGCCCGACAGGGCCCGACAGGGCCCAGTAGGGCCCGACAGAGCCCGACAGAGCCCGACAGAGCCCGACAGAGCCCGACAGAGCCCAGTAGAGCCCGACAGAGCCCGACAGAGCCCGACAGAGCCCGACAGGGCCCGACAGAGCCCGACAGAGCCCGACAGGGCCCGACAGAGCCCAGTAGAGCCCGACAGAGCCCGACAGAGCCCGACAGAGCCCGACAGGGCCCAGTAGAGCCCAGTAGAGCCCGACAGAGCCCAGTAGAGCCCGACAGAGCCCGACAGAGCCCGACAGAGCCCGACAGGGCCCGACAGGGCCCGACAGGGCCCGACAGGGCCTGACAGAGCCCAACAGGGCCCAGTAGAGCCCGACAGAGCCCGACAGAGCCCGACAGAGCCCGACAGAGCCCAGTAGAGCCCGACAGAGCCCGACAGAGCCCGACAGGGCCCGACAGGGCCCGACAGAGCCCGACAGGGCCCGACAGAGCCCGACAGAGCCCGACAGGGCCCGACAGAGCCCGACAGCGCCCGACAGAGCCCGACAGGGCCCGACAGAGCCCGACAGAACCCGACAGGGCCCAGTAGAGCCCGACAGAGCCCGACAGAGCCCGACAGAGCCCGACAGGGCCCGACAGAGCCCGACAGAGCCCGACAGAGCCCGACAGGGCCCAGTAGAGTCCGACAGAGCCCGACAGGGCCCGACAGAGCCCGACAGAGCCCGACAGAGCCCGACAGGGCCCGACAGAGCCCGACAGAGCCCGACAGGGCCCGACAGCGCCCGACAGGGCCCAGTAGAGCCCGACAGAGCCCGACAGAGCCCGACAGGGCCCGACAGGGCCCGACAGGGCCCGACAGGGCCCGACAGAGCCCGACAGAGCCCGACAGGGCCCAGTAGAGCCCGACAGAGCCCGACAGGGCCCGACAGAGCCCGACAGAGCCCGACAGGGCCCGACAGAGCCCGACAGGGCCCGACAGGGCCCAGTAGAGCCCGACAGAGCCCGACAGAGCCCGACAGAGCCCGACAGGGCCCGACAGAGCCCAGTAGAGCCCGACAGAGCCCGACAGAGCCCGACAGAGCCCGACAGAACCCGACAGAGCCCGACAGAGCCCAGTAGAGCCCGACAGAGCCCGACAGAGCCCGACAGAGCCCGACAGAACCCGACAGAGCCCGACAGAGCCCGACAGAGCCCGACAGGGCCCGACAGGGCCCGACAGGGCCCAGTATAGCCCGACAGAGCCCGACAGAGCCTGACAGGGCCCGACAGGGCCCAGTAGAGCCCGACAGAGCCCGATAGAGCCCGACAGAGCCCGACAGAACCCGACAGAGCCCGACAGAGCCCGACAGAGCCCGACAGGGCCCGACAGGGCCCGACAGGGCCCAGTAGAGCCCGACAAAGCCCGACAGAGCCCAGTAGAGCCCAGTAGAGCCCGACAGAGCCCGACAGAGCCCGACAGAGCCCGACAGGGCCCGACAGGGCCCGACAGGGCCCAGTAGAGCCCGACAAAGCCCGACAGAGCCCAGTAGAGCCCAGTAGAGCCCGACAGAGCCCGACAGAGCCCGACAGAGCCCGACAGAACCCGAGAGAGCCCGACAGAGACCAGTTGAGCCCGACAGAGCCCGACAGAGCCCGACAGAGCCCGACAGGGCCCGACAGGGCCCAGTAGGGCCCGACAGAGCCCGACAGAGCCCGACAGAGCCCGACAGAGCCCGACAGAGCCCAGTAGAGCCCGACAGAGCCCGACAGAGCCCGACAGAGCCCGACAGGGCCCGACAGAGCCCGACAGAGCCCGACAGGGCCCGACAGAGCCCAGTAGAGCCCGACAGAGCCCGACAGAGCCCGACAGAGCCCGACAGGGCCCAGTAGAGCCCAGTAGAGCCCGACAGAGCCCAGTAGAGCCCGACAGAGCCCGACAGAGCCCGACAGAGCCCGACAGGGCCCGACAGGGCCCGACAGGGCCCGACAGGGCCTGACAGAGCCCAACAGGGCCCAGTAGAGCCCGACAGAGCCCGACAGAGCCCGACAGAGCCCGACAGAGCCCAGTAGAGCCCGACAGAGCCCGACAGAGCCCGACAGGGCCCGACAGGGCCCGACAGAGCCCGACAGGGCCCGACAGAGCCCGACAGAGCCCGACAGGGCCCGACAGAGCCCGACAGAGCCCGACAGAGCCCGACAGGGCCCGACAGAGCCCGACAGAACCCGACAGGGCCCAGTAGAGCCCGACAGAGCCCGACAGAGCCCGACAGAGCCCGACAGGGCCCGACAGAGCCCGACAGAGCCCGACAGAGCCCGACAGGGCCCAGTAGAGTCCGACAGAGCCCGACAGGGCCCGACAGAGCCCGACAGAGCCCGACAGAGCCCGACAGGGCCCGACAGAGCCCGACAGAGCCCGACAGGGCCCGACAGCGCCCGACAGGGCCCAGTAGAGCCCGACAGAGCCCGACAGGGCCCGACAGGGCCCGACAGGGCCCGACAGGGCCCGACAGAGCCCGACAGAGCCCGACAGGGCCCAGTAGAGCCCGACAGAGCCCGACAGGGCCCGACAGAGCCCGACAGAGCCCGACAGGGCCCGACAGAGCCCGACAGGGCCCGACAGGGCCCAGTAGAGCCCGACAGAGCCCGACAGAGCCCGACAGAGCCCGACAGGGCCCGACAGAGCCCAGTAGAGCCCGACAGAGCCCGACAGAGCCCGACAGAGCCCGACAGAACCCGACAGAGCCCGACAGAGCCCAGTAGAGCCCGACAGAGCCCGACAGAGCCCGACAGAGCCCGACAGAACCCGACAGAGCCCGACAGAGCCCGACAGAGCCCGACAGGGCCCGACAGGGCCCGACAGGGCCCAGTATAGCCCGACAGAGCCCGACAGAGCCCGACAGGGCCCGACAGGGCCCAGTAGAGCCTGACAGAGCCCGATAGAGCCCGACAGAGCCCGACAGAACCCGACAGAGCCCGACAGAGCCCGACAGAGCCCGACAGGGCCCGACAGGGCCCGACAGGGCCCAGTAGAGCCCGACAAAGCCCGACAGAGCCCAGTAGAGCCCAGTAGAGCCCGACAGAGCCCGACAGAGCCCGACAGAGCCCGACAGAACCCGAGAGAGCCCGACAGAGACCAGTTGAGCCCGACAGAGCCCGACAGAGCCCGACAGAGCCCGACAGGGCCCGACAGGGCCCAGTAGGGCCCGACAGAGCCCGACAGAGCCCGACAGAGCCCGACAGAGCCCGACAGAGCCCAGTAGAGCCCGACAGAGCCCGACAGAGCCCGACAGAGCCCGACAGGGCCCGACAGAGCCCGACAGAGCCCGACAGGGCCCGACAGAGCCCAGTAGAGCCCGACAGAGCCCGACAGAGCCCGACAGAGCCCGACAGGGCCCAGTAGAGCCCAGTAGAGCCCGACAGAGCCCAGTAGAGCCCGACAGAGCCCGACAGAGCCCGACAGAGCCCGACAGGGCCCGACAGGGCCCGACAGGGCCCGACAGGGCCCGACAGAGCCTGACAGAGCCCAACAGGGCCCAGTAGAGCCCGACAGAGCCCGACAGAGCCCGACAGAGCCCGACAGAGCCCAGTAGAGCCCGACAGAGCCCGACAGAGCCCGACAGGGCCCGACAGGGCCCGACAGAGCCCGACAGGGCCCGACAGAGCCCGACAGAGCCCGACAGGGCCCGACAGAGCCCGACAGCGCCCGACAGAGCCCGACAGGGCCCGACAGAGCCCGACAGAACCCGACAGGGCCCAGTAGAGCCCGACAGAGCCCGACAGAGCCCGACAGAGCCCGACAGATCCCGACAGAGCCCGACAGGGCCCGACAGAGCCCGACAGAGCCCGACAGGGCCCAGTAGAGTCCGACAGAGCCCGACAGGGCCCGACAGAGCCCGACAGAGCCCGACAGAGCCCGACAGGGCCCGACAGAGCCCGACAGAGCCCGACAGGGCCCGACAGGGCCCAGTAGAGCCCGACAGAGCCCGACAGAGCCCGACAGGGCCCGACAGAGCCCGACAGAACCCGACAGGGCCCAGTAGATCCCGACAGAGCCCGACAGAGCCCGACAGGGCCCGACAGGGCCCGACAGGGCCCGACAGGGCCCGACAGAGCCCGACAGAGCCCGACAGGGCCCAGTAGAGCCCGACAGAGCCCGACAGGGCCCGACAGAGCCCGACAGAGCCCGACAGAGCCCGACAGGGCCCAGTAGAGCCCGACAGAGCCCGACAGGGCCCAGTAGAGCCCGACAGAGCCCGACAGGGACCAGTAGAGCCCGACAGAGCCCGACAGGGCCCGACAGGGCCCGACAGAGCCCGACAGGGCCCAGCAGAGCCCGACAGGGCCCAGCAGAGACCGACAGAGCCCAACAGAGCCCGACAGGGCCCGACAGAGCCTGAAAGGGCCCGACAGAGCCCGACAGAGCCCGACAGAGCCCGACAGAGCCCGACAGGGCCCAGTAGAGCCCGACAGAGCCCGAGAGAGCCCGAAAGAGCCCGACAGAGCCCAGTAGAGCCCGACAGAGCCCGACAGAGCCCGACAGAGCCCGACAGAGCCCAGTAGAGCCCGACAGAGCCCGACAGGGCCCGACAGGGCCCGACAGGGCCCAGTAGAGCCCGACAGAGCCCGACAGGGCCCGACAGGGCCCAGTAGAGCCCGACAGAGCCCGACAGAGCCTAACAGAGCCCGACAGGGCCCGATAGGGCCCGATAGAGCCCGACAGAGCCCGACAGAGCCCGACAGAGCCCGACAGGGCCCGACAGAGCCCGACAGAGCCCGACAGGGCCCGACAGAGCCCAGTAGAGCCCGACAGAGCCCGACAGAGCCCGACAGAGCCCGACAGGGCCCAGTAGAGCCCAGTAGAGCCCGACAGAGCCCAGTAGAGCCCGACAGAGCCCGACAGAGCCCGACAGGGCCCGACAGGGCCCGACAGGGCCCGACAGAGCCTGACAGAGCCCAACAGGGCCCAGTAGAGCCCGACAGAGCCCGACAGAGCCCGACAGAGCCCGACAGAGCCCAGTAGAGCCCGACAGAGCCCGACAGAGCCCGACAGGGCCCGACAGGGCCCGACAGAGCCCGACAGGGCCCGACAGAGCCCGACAGAGCCCGACAGGGCCCGACAGAGCCCGACAGCGCCCGACAGAGCCCGACAGGGCCCGACAGAGCCCGACAGAACCCGACAGGGCCCAGTAGAGCCCGACAGAGCCCGACAGAGCCCGACAGAGCCCGACAGGGCCCGACAGAGCCCGACAGAGCCCGACAGGGCCCAGTAGAGTCCGACAGAGCCCGACAGGGCCCGACAGAGCCCGACAGAGCCCGACAGAGCCCGACAGGGCCCGACAGAGCCCGACAGAGCCCGACAGGGCCCGACAGGGCCCGACAGGGCCCAGTAGAGCCCGACAGAGCCCGACAGAGCCCGACAGGGCCCGACAGAGCCCGACAGAACCCGACAGGGCCCAGTAGATCCCGACAGAGCCCGACAGAGCCCGACAGGGCCCGACAGGGCCCGACAGGGCCCGACAGGGCCCGACAGAGCCCGACAGAGCCCGACAGGGCCCAGTAGAGCCCGACAGAGCCCGACAGGGCCCGACAGAGCCCGACAGAGCCCGACAGAGCCCGACAGGGCCCAGTAGAGCCCAACAGAGCCCGACAGGGCCCAGTAGAGCCCGACAGAGCCCGACAGGGACCAGTAGAGCCCGACAGAGCCCGACAGGGCCCGACAGGGCCCGACAGAGCCCGACAGGGCCCAGCAGAGCCCGACAGGGCCCAGCAGAGACCGACAGAGCCCAACAGAGCCCGACAGGGCCCGACAGAGCCTGAAAGGGCCCGACAGAGCCCGACAGAGCCCGACAGAGCCCGACAGAGCCCGACAGGGCCCAGTAGAGCCCGACAGAGCCCGAGAGAGCCCGAAAGAGCCCGACAGAGCCCAGTAGAGCCCGACAGAGCCCGACAGAGCCCGACAGAGCCCGACAGAGCCCAGTAGAGCCCGACAGAGCCCGACAGGGCCCGACAGGGCCCGACAGGGCCCAGTAGAGCCCGATAGGGCCCGATAGAGCCCGACAGAGCCCGACAGGGCCCAGTAGAGCCCGACAGAGCCCGACAGAGCCCGACAGGGCCCAGTAGAGCCCAGTAGAGCCCGACAGAGCCCAGTAGAGCCCGACAGAGCCCGACAGAGCCCGACAGAGAACGACAGGGCCCGACAGGGCCCGACAGGGCCCGACAGAGCCCGACAGAGCCCGACAGGGCCCGACAGAGCCTGACAGAGCCCGACAGGGCCCAGTAGAGCCCGACAGAGCCCGACAGAGCCCGACAGAGCCCGACAGGGCCCGACAGGGCCCGACAGAGCCCGACAGGGCCCGACAGGGCCCGACAGAGCTCGACAGAGCCCGACAGGGCCCGACAGGGCCCAGTAGAGCCCGACAGAGCCCGACAGAGCCCGACAGAACCCGACAGGGCCCAGTAGATCCCGACAGAGCCCGACAGAGCCCGACAGGGCCCGACAGAGCCCGACAGGGCCCAGTAGATCCCGACAGGGCCCGACAGGGCCCGACAGAGCCCGACAGAGCCCAACAGAGCCCGACAGGGCCCGACAGAGCCCGACAGAGCCCGACAGGGCCCGACAGGGCCCGACAGGGCCCGACAGGGCCCAGTAGAGCCCGACAGAGCCCGACAGAACCCGACAGGGCCCAGTAGATCCCGACAGAGTCCGACAGAGCCCGACAGGGCCCGACAGGGCCCGACAGAGCCCGACAGGGCCCAGTAGAGCCCGACAGAGCCCGACAGAGCCCAGTAGAGCCCAGTAGAGCCCGACAGAGTCCGACAGAGCGCGACAGAGCCCGACAGAGCCCGACAGGGCCCGACAGAGCCCGACAGAGCCCGACAGGGCCCGACAGAGCCCGACAGGGCCCGACAGGGCCCAGTAGAGCCCGACAGAGCCCGACAGAGCCCGACAGAGCCCGACAGGGCCCGACAGAGCCCAGTAGAGCCCGACAGAGCCCGACAGAGCCCGACAGAGCCCGACAGAACCCGACAGAGCCTGACAGAGCCCAGTAGAGCCCGACAGAGCCCGACAGAGCCCGACAGAGCCCGACAGAACCCGACAGAGCCCGACAGAGCCCGACAGAGCCCGACAGGGCCCGACAGGGCCCGACAGGGCCCAGTAGAGCCCGACAGAGCCCGACAGAGCCCGACAGAGCCCGACAGGGCCCGACAGGGCCCAGTAGAGCCCGACAGAGCCCGATAGAGCCCGACAGAGCCCGACAGAACCCGACAGAGCCCGACAGAGCCCGACAGAGCCCGACAGGGCCCGACAGGGCCCGACAGGGCCCAGTAGAGCCCGACAAAGCCCGACAGAGCCCAGGAGAGCCCAGTAGAGCCCGACAGAGCCCGACAGAGCCCGACAGAGCCCGACAGAACCCGAGAGAGCCCGACAGAGACCAGTTGAGCCCGACAGAGCCCGACAGAGCCCGACAGAGCCCGACAGGGCCCGACAGGGACAAGTAGGGCCCGACAGAGCCCGACAGAGCCCGACAGAGCCCGACAGAGCCCGACAGAGCCCAGTAGAGCCCGACAGAGCCCGACAGAGCCCGACAGGGCTTGACAGAGCCCGACAGAGCCCGACAGGGCCCGACAGAGCCCGACAGAGCCCGACAGAGCCCGACAGAGCCCGACAGGGCCCAGTAGATCCCGACAGAGCCCGACAGAGCCCGACAGGGCCCGACAGAGCCCGACAGAGCCCGACAGGGCCCAGTAGATCCCGACAGAGCCCGACAGGGCCCGACAGAGCCCGACAGAGCCCGACAGAGCCCGACAGGGCCCGACAGAGCCCGACAGAGCCCGACAGGGCCCGACAGGGCCCGACAGGGCCCGACAGGGCCCAGTAGAGCCCGACAGAGCCCGACAGAACCCGACAGGGCCCAGTAGATCCCGACAGAGCCCGACAGAGCCCGACAGGGCCCGACAGGGCCCAGTAGAGCCCGACAGAGCCCGACAGAGCCCAGTAGAGCCCAGTAGAGCCCGACAGAGTCCGACAGAGCGCGACAGAGCCCGACAGAGCCCGACAGAGCCCGACAGAGCCCGACAGGGCCCGACAGAGCTTGACAGGGCCCGACAGGGCCCAGTAGAGCCCGACAGAGCCCGACAGAGCCCGACAGAGCCCGACAGGGCCCGACAGAGCCCAGTAGAGCCCGACAGAGCCCGACAGAGCCCGACAGAGCCCGACAGAACCCGACAGAGCCCGACAGAGCCCAGTAGAGCCCGACAGAGCCCGACAGAGCCCAACAGAGCCCGACAGAACCCGAGAGAGCCCGACAGAGCCCGACAGAGCCCGACAGGGCCCGACAGGGCCCGACAGGGCCCAGTAGAGCCCGACAGAGCCCGACAGAGCCCGACAGAGCCCGACAGGGCCCGACAGGGCCCAGTAGAGCCCGACAGAGCCCGATAGAGCCCGACAGAGCCCGACAGAACCCGACAGAGCCCGACAGAGCCCGACAGAGCCCGACAGGGCCCGACAGGGCCCGACAGGGCCCAGTAGAGCCCGACAAAGCCCGACAGAGCCCAGTAGAGCCCAGTAGAGCCCGACAGAGCCCGACAGAGCCCGACAGAGCCCGACAGAACCCGAGAGAGCCCGACAGAGACCAGTTGAGCCCGACAGAGCCCGACAGAGCCCGACAGAGCCCGACAGGGCCCGACAGGGCCCAGTAGGGCCCGACAGAGCCCGACAGAGCCCGACAGAGCCCGACAGAGCCCGACAGAGCCCAGTAGAGCCCGACAGAGCCCGACAGAGCCCGACAGAGCCCGACAGGGCCCGACAGAGCCCGACAGAGCCCGACAGGGCCCGACAGAGCCCAGTAGAGCCCGACAGAGCCCGACAGAGCCCGACAGAGCCCGACAGGGCCCAGTAGAGCCCAGTAGAGCCCGACAGAGCCCAGTAGAGCCCGACAGAGCCCGACAGAGCCCGACAGAGCCCGACAGGGCCCGACAGGGCCCGACAGGGCCCGACAGGGCCTGACAGAGCCCAACAGGGCCCAGTAGAGCCCGACAGAGCCCGACAGAGCCCGACAGAGCCCGACAGAGCCCAGTAGAGCCCGACAGAGCCCGACAGAGCCCGACAGGGCCCGACAGGGCCCGACAGAGCCCGACAGGGCCCGACAGAGCCCGACAGAGCCCGACAGGGCCCGACAGAGCCCGACAGCGCCCGACAGAGCCCGACAGGGCCCGACAGAGCCCGACAGCGCCCGACAGAGCCCGACAGGGCCCGACAGAGCCCGACAGAACCCGACAGGGCCCAGTAGAGCCCGACAGAGCCCGACAGAGCCCGACAGAGCCCGACAGGGCCCGACAGAGCCCGACAGAGCCCGACAGAGCCCGACAGGGCCCAGTAGAGTCCGACAGAGCCCGACAGGGCCCGACAGAGCCCGACAGAGCCCGACAGAGCCCGACAGGGCCCGACAGAGCCCGACAGAGCCCGACAGGGCCCGACAGCGCCCGACAGGGCCCAGTAGAGCCCGACAGAGCCCGACAGAGCCCGACAGGGCCCGACAGGGCCCGACAGGGCCCGACAGGGCCCGACAGAGCCCGACAGAGCCCGACAGGGCCCAGTAGAGCCCGACAGAGCCCGACAGGGCCCGACAGAGCCCGACAGGGCCCGACAGAGCCCGACAGAGCCCGACAGGGCCCGACAGGGCCCGACAGGGCCCGACAGGGCCCGACAGAGCCCGACAGAACCCGACAGGGCCCAGTAGATCCCGACAGAGCCCGACAGAGCCCGACAGGGCCCGACAGAGCCCGACAGGGCCCAGTAGATCCCGACAGGGCCCGACAGGGCCCGACAGAGCCCGACAGAGCCCAACAGAGCCCGACAGGGCCCGACAGAGCCCGACAGAGCCCGACAGGGCCCGACAGGGCCCGACAGGGCCCGACAGGGCCCAGTAGAGCCCGACAGAGCCCGACAGAACCCGACAGGGCCCAGTAGATCCCGACAGAGCCCGACAGAGCCCGACAGGGCCCGACAGGGCCCGACAGAGCCCGACAGGGCCCAGTAGAGCCCGACAGAGCCCGACAGAGCCCAGTAGAGCCCAGTAGAGCCCGACAGAGTCCGACAGAGCGCGACAGAGCCCGACAGAGCCCGACAGGGCCCGACAGAGCCCGACAGAGCCCGACAGGGCCCGACAGAGCCCGACAGGGCCCGACAGGGCCCAGTAGAGCCCGACAGAGCCCGACAGAGCCCGACAGAGCCCGACAGGGCCCGACAGAGCCCAGTAGAGCCCGACAGAGCCCGACAGAGCCCGACAGAGCCCGACAGAACCCGACAGAGCCTGACAGAGCCCAGTAGAGCCCGACAGAGCCCGACAGAGCCCGACAGAGCCCGACAGAACCCGACAGAGCCCGACAGAGCCCGACAGAGCCCGACAGGGCCCGACAGGGCCCGACAGGGCCCAGTAGAGCCCGACAGAGCCCGACAGAGCCCGACAGAGCCCGACAGGGCCCGACAGGGCCCAGTAGAGCCCGACAGAGCCCGATAGAGCCCGACAGAGCCCGACAGAACCCGACAGAGCCCGACAGAGCCCGACAGAGCCCGACAGGGCCCGACAGGGCCCGACAGGGCCCAGTAGAGCCCGACAAAGCCCGACAGAGCCCAGTAGAGCCCAGTAGAGCCCGACAGAGCCCGACAGAGCCCGACAGAGCCCGACAGAACCCGAGAGAGCCCGACAGAGACCAGTTGAGCCCGACAGAGCCCGACAGAGCCCGACAGAGCCCGACAGGGCCCGACAGGGACAAGTAGGGCCCGACAGAGCCCGACAGAGCCCGACAGAGCCCGACAGAGCCCGACAGAGCCCAGTAGAGCCCGACAGAGCCCGACAGAGCCCGACAGGGCTTGACAGAGCCCGACAGAGCCCGACAGGGCCCGACAGAGCCCGACAGAGCCCGACAGAGCCCGACAGAGCCCGACAGGGCCCAGTAGATCCCGACAGAGCCCGACAGAGCCCGACAGGGCCCGACAGAGCCCGACAGAGCCCGACAGGGCCCAGTAGATCCCGACAGAGCCCGACAGGGCCCGACAGAGCCCGACAGAGCCCGACAGAGCCCGACAGGGCCCGACAGAGCCCGACAGAGCCCGACAGGGCCCGACAGGGCCCGACAGGGCCCGACAGGGCCCAGTAGAGCCCGACAGAGCCCGACAGAACCCGACAGGGCCCAGTAGATCCCGACAGAGCCCGACAGAGCCCGACAGGGCCCGACAGAGCCCGACAGAGCCCGACAGGGCCCAGTAGAGCCCGACAGAGCCCGACAGAGCCCAGTAGAGCCCAGTAGAGCCCGACAGAGTCCGACAGAGCGCGACAGAGCCCGACAGAGCCCGACAGAGCCCGACAGAGCCCGACAGGGCCCGACAGAGCCCGACAGGGCCCGACAGGGCCCAGTAGAGCCCGACAGAGCCCGACAGAGCCCGACAGAGCCCGACAGGGCCCGACAGAGCCCAGTAGAGCCCGACAGAGCCCGACAGAGCCCGACAGAGCCCGACAGAACCCGACAGAGCCCGACAGAGCCCAGTAGAGCCCGACAGAGCCCGACAGAGCCCAACAGAGCCCGACAGAACCCGAGAGAGCCCGACAGAGCCCGACAGAGCCCGACAGGGCCCGACAGGGCCCGACAGGGCCCAGTAGAGCCCGACAGAGCCCGACAGAGCCCGACAGAGCCCGACAGGGCCCGACAGGGCCCAGTAGAGCCCGACAGAGCCCGATAGAGCCCGACAGAGCCCGACAGAACCCGACAGAGCCCGACAGAGCCCGACAGAGCCCGACAGGGCCCGACAGGGCCCGACAGGGCCCAGTAGAGCCCGACAAAGCCCGACAGAGCCCAGTAGAGCCCAGTAGAGCCCGACAGAGCCCGACAGAGCCCGACAGAGCCCGACAGAACCCGAGAGAGCCCGACAGAGACCAGTTGAGCCCGACAGAGCCCGACAGAGCCCGACAGAGCCCGACAGGGCCCGACAGGGCCCAGTAGGGCCCGACAGAGCCCGACAGAGCCCGACAGAGCCCGACAGAGCCCGACAGAGCCCAGTAGAGCCCGACAGAGCCCGACAGAGCCCGACAGAGCCCGACAGGGCCCGACAGAGCCCGACAGAGCCCGACAGGGCCCGACAGAGCCCAGTAGAGCCCGACAGAGCCCGACAGAGCCCGACAGAGCCCGACAGGGCCCAGTAGAGCCCAGTAGAGCCCGACAGAGCCCAGTAGAGCCCGACAGAGCCCGACAGAGCCCGACAGAGCCCGACAGGGCCCGACAGGGCCCGACAGGGCCCGACAGGGCCTGACAGAGCCCAACAGGGCCCAGTAGAGCCCGACAGAGCCCGACAGAGCCCGACAGAGCCCGACAGAGCCCAGTAGAGCCCGACAGAGCCCGACAGAGCCCGACAGGGCCCGACAGGGCCCGACAGAGCCCGACAGGGCCCGACAGAGCCCGACAGAGCCCGACAGGGCCCGACAGAGCCCGACAGCGCCCGACAGAGCCCGACAGGGCCCGACAGAGCCCGACAGAACCCGACAGGGCCCAGTAGAGCCCGACAGAGCCCGACAGAGCCCGACAGAGCCCGACAGGGCCCGACAGAGCCCGACAGAGCCCGACAGAGCCCGACAGGGCCCAGTAGAGTCCGACAGAGCCCGACAGGGCCCGACAGAGCCCGACAGAGCCCGACAGAGCCCGACAGGGCCCGACAGAGCCCGACAGAGCCCGACAGGGCCCGACAGCGCCCGACAGGGCCCAGTAGAGCCCGACAGAGCCCGACAGAGCCCGACAGGGCCCGACAGGGCCCGACAGGGCCCGACAGGGCCCGACAGAGCCCGACAGAGCCCGACAGGGCCCAGTAGAGCCCGACAGAGCCCGACAGGGCCCGACAGAGCCCGACAGAGCCCGACAGGGCCCGACAGAGCCCGACAGGGCCCGACAGGGCCCAG
Source organism: Caloenas nicobarica (assembly GCF_036013445.1). Taxonomy (NCBI): domain Eukaryota; kingdom Metazoa; phylum Chordata; class Aves; order Columbiformes; family Columbidae; genus Caloenas; species Caloenas nicobarica. The sequence continues at coordinate 238,784 of NW_027017172.1, forward strand.
TAGAGCCCGACAGAGCCCGACAGAGCCCGACAGAGCCCGACAGGGCCCGACAGAGCCCAGTAGAGCCCGACAGAGCCCGACAGAGCCCGACAGAGCCCGACAGAACCCGACAGAGCCCGACAGAGCCCAGTAGAGCCCGACAGAGCCCGACAGAGCCCGACAGAGCCCGACAGAACCCGACAGAGCCCGACAGAGCCCGACAGAGCCCGACAGGGCCCGACAGGGCCCGACAGGGCCCAGTAGAGCCCGACAGAGCCCGACAGAGCCCGACAGGGCCCGACAGGGCCCAGTAGAGCCCGACAGAGCCCGATAGAGCCCGACAGAGCCCGACAGAACCCGACAGAGCCCGACAGAGCCCGACAGAGCCCGACAGGGCCCGACAGGGCCCGACAGGGCCCAGTAGAGCCCGACAAAGCCCGACAGAGCCCAGTAGAGCCCAGTAGAGCCCGACAGAGCCCGACAGAGCCCGACAGAGCCCGACAGAACCCGAGAGAGCCCGACAGAGACCAGTTGAGCCCGACAGAGCCCGACAGAGCCCGACAGAGCCCGACAGAGCCCAGTAGAGCCCGACAGAGCCCGACAGAGCCCGACAGACCCCGACAGGGCCCGACAGAGCCCGACAGAGCCCGACAGGGCCCGACAGAGCCCAGTAGAGCCCGACAGAGCCCGACAGAGCCCGACAGAGCCCGACAGGGCCCAGTAGAGCCCAGTAGAGCCCGACAGAGCCCAGTAGAGCCCGACAGAGCCCGACAGAGCCCGACAGAGCCCGACAGGGCCCGACAGGGCCCGACAGGGCCCGACAGAGCCTGACAGAGCCCAACAGTGCCCAGTAGAGCCCGACAGAGCCCGACAGAGCCCGACAGAGCCCGACAGAGCCCAGTAGAGCCCGACAGAGCCCGACAGAGCCCGACAGGGCCCGACAGGGCCCGACAGAGCCCGACAGGGCCCGACAGAGCCCGACAGAGCCCGACAGGGCCCGACAGAGCCCGACAGCGCCCGACAGAGCCCGACAGGGCCCGACAGAGCCCGACAGAACCCGACAGGGCCCAGTAGAGCCCGACAGAGCCCGACAGAGCCCGACAGAGCCCGACAGGGCCCGACAGAGCCCGACAGAGCCCGACAGGGCCCAGTAGAGTCCGACAGAGCCCGACAGGGCCCGACAGAGCCCGACAGAGCCCGACAGAGCCCGACAGGGCCCGACAGAGCCCGACAGAGCCCGACAGGGCCCGACAGGGCCCAGTAGAGCCCGACAGAGCCCGACAGAGCCCGACAGGGCCCAACAGAGCCCGACAGAACCCGACAGGGCCCAGTAGATCCCGACAGAGCCCGACAGAGCCCGACAGGGCCCGACAGGGCCCGACAGGGCCCGACAGGGCCCGACAGAGCCCGACAGAGCCCGACAGGGCCCAGTAGAGCCCGACAGAGCCCGACAGGGCCCGACAGAGCCCGACAGAGCCCGACAGAGCCCGACAGGGCCCAGTAGAGCCCGACAGAGCCCGACAGGGCCCAGTAGAGCCCGACAGAGCCCGACAGGGACCAGTAGAGCCCGACAGAGCCCGACAGGGCCCGACAGGGCCCGACAGAGCCCGACAGGGCCCAGCAGAGCCCGACAGGGCCCAGCAGAGACCGACAGAGCCCAACAGAGCCCGACAGGGCCCGACAGAGCCTGAAAGGGCCCGACAGAGCCCGACAGAGCCCGACAGAGCCCGACAGAGCCCGACAGGGCCCAGTAGAGCCCGACAGAGCCCGAGAGAGCCCGAAAGAGCCCGACAGAGCCCAGTAGAGCCCGACAGAGCCCGACAGAGCCCGACAGAGCCCGACAGAGCCCAGTAGAGCCCGACAGAGCCCGACAGGGCCCGACAGGGCCCGACAGGGCCCAGTAGAGCCCGACAGAGCCCGACAGGGCCCGACAGGGCCCAGTAGAGCCCGACAGAGCCCGACAGAGCCTGACAGAGCCCGACAGGGCCCGATAGGGCCCGATAGAGCCCGACAGAGCCCGACAGAGCCCGACAGAGCCCGACAGGGCCCGACAGAGCCCGACAGAGCCCGACAGGGCCCGACAGAGCCCAGTAGAGCCCGACAGAGCCCGACAGAGCCCGACAGAGCCCGACAGGGCCCAGTAGAGCCCAGTAGAGCCCGACAGAGCCCAGTAGAGCCCGACAGAGCCCGACAGAGCCCGACAGGGCCCGACAGGGCCCGACAGAGCCTGACAGAGCCCAACAGGGCCCAGTAGAGCCCGACAGAGCCCGACAGAGCCCGACAGAGCCCGACAGAGCCCAGTAGAGCCCGACAGAGCCCGACAGAGCCCGACAGGGCCCGACAGGGCCCGACAGAGCCCGACAGGGCCCGACAGAGCCCGACAGAGCCCGACAGGGCCCGACAGAGCCCGACAGCGCCCGACAGAGCCCGACAGGGCCCGACAGAGCCCGACAGAACCCGACAGGGCCCAGTAGAGCCCGACAGAGCCCGACAGAGCCCGACAGGGCCCGACAGGGCCCGACAGAGCCCGACAGAGCCCGACAGGGCCCAGTAGAGTCCGACAGAGCCCGACAGGGCCCGACAGAGCCCGACAGAGCCCGACAGAGCCCGACAGGGCCCGACAGAGCCCGACAGAGCCCGACAGGGCCCGACAGGGCCCGACAGGGCCCAGTAGAGCCCGACAGAGCCCGACAGAGCCCGACAGGGCCCGACAGAGCCCGACAGAACCCGACAGGGCCCAGTAGATCCCGACAGAGCCCGACAGAGCCCGACAGGGCCCGACAGGGCCCGACAGGGCCCGACAGGGCCCGACAGAGCCCGACAGAGCCCGACAGGGCCCAGTAGAGCCCGACAGAGCCCGACAGGGCCCGACAGAGCCCGACAGAGCCCGACAGAGCCCGACAGGGCCCAGTAGAGCCCGACAGAGCCCGACAGGGACCAGTAGAGCCCGACAGAGCCCGACAGGGCCCGACAGGGCCCGACAGAGCCCGACAGGGCCCAGCAGAGCCCGACAGGGCCCAGCAGAGACCGACAGAGCCCAACAGAGCCCGACAGGGCCCGACAGAGCCTGAAAGGGCCCGACAGAGCCCGACAGAGCCCGACAGAGCCCGACAGAGCCCGACAGGGCCCAGTAGAGCCCGACAGAGCCCGAGAGAGCCCGAAAGAGCCCGACAGAGCCCAGTAGAGCCCGACAGAGCCCGACAGAGCCCGACAGAGCCCAGTAGAGCCCGACAGAGCCCGACAGGGCCCGACAGGGCCCGACAGGGCCCAGTAGAGCCCGACAGAGCCCGACAGGGCCCGACAGGGCCCAGTAGAGCCCGACAGAGCCCGACAGAGCCTGACAGAGCCCGACAGGGCCCGATAGGGCCCGATAGAGCCCGACAGAGCCCGACAGGGCCCAGTAGAGCCCGACAGAGCCCGACAGAGCCCGACAGAGCCCGACAGAGCCCGACAGGGCCCAGTAGAGCCCAGTAGAGCCCGACAGAGCCCAGTAGAGCCCGACAGAGCCCGACAGAGCCCGACAGAGAACGACAGGGCCCGACAGGGCCCGACAGGGCCCGACAGGGCCCGACAGAGCCCGACAGGGCCCGACAGAGCCCGACAGAGCCCGACAGGGCCCGACAGAGCCTGACAGAGCCCGACAGGGCCCAGTAGAGCCCGACAGAGCCCGACAGAGCCCGACAGGGCCCGACAGGGCCCGACAGAGCCCGACAGGGCCCGACAGGGCCCGACAGAGCCCGACAGAGCCCGACAGGGCCCGACAGGGCCCAGTAGAGCCCGACAGAGCCCGACAGAGCCCGACAGACCCCGACAGGGCCCAGTAGATCCCGACAGAGCCCGACAGAGCCCGACAGGGCCCGACAGAGCCCGACAGGGCCCAGTAGATCCCGACAGAGCCCGACAGGGCCCGACAGAGCCCGACAGAGCCCGACAGAGCCCGACAGGGCCCGACAGAGCCCGACAGAGCCCGACAGGGCCCGACAGGGCCCAGTAGAGCCCGACAGAGCCCGACAGAACCCGACAGGGCCCAGTAGATCCCGACAGAGCCCGACAGAGCCCGACAGGGCCCGACAGGGCCCGACAGAGCCCGACAGGGCCCAGTAGAGCCCGACAGAGCCCGACAGAGCCCAGTAGAGCCCAGTAGAGCCCGACAGAGTCCGACAGAGCGCGACAGAGCCCGACAGAGCCCGACAGGGCCCGACAGAGCCCGACAGAGCCCGACAGGGCCCGACAGAGCCCGACAGGGCCCGACAGGGCCCAGTAGAGCCCGACAGAGCCCGACAGAGCCCGACAGAGCCCGACAGGGCCCGACAGAGCCCAGTAGAGCCCGACAGAGCCCGACAGAGCCCGACAGAGCCCGACAGAACCCGACAGAGCCTGACAGAGCCCAGTAGAGCCCGACAGAGCCCGACAGAGCCCGACAGAGCCCGACAGAACCCGACAGAGCCCGACAGAGCCCGACAGAGCCCGACAGGGCCCGACAGGGCCCGACAGGGCCCAGTAGAGCCCGACAGAGCCCGACAGAGCCCGACAGAGCCCGACAGGGCCCGACAGGGCCCAGTAGAGCCCGACAGAGCCCGATAGAGCCCGACAGAGCCCGACAGAACCCGACAGAGCCCAACAGAGCCCGACAGAGCCCGACAGGGCCCGACAGGGCCCGACAGGGCCCAGTAGAGCCCGACAAAGCCCGACAGAGCCCAGTAGAGCCCAGTAGAGCCCGACAGAGCCCGACAGAGCCCGACAGAGCCCGACAGAACCCGAGAGAGCCCGACAGAGACCAGTTGAGCCCGACAGAGCCCGACAGAGCCCGACAGAGCCCGACAGGGCCCGACAGGGACAAGTAGGGCCCGACAGAGCCCGACAGAGCCCGACAGGGCCCGACAGGGCCCGACAGGGCCCGACAGAGCCTGACAGAGCCCAACAGGGCCCAGTAGAGCCCGACAGAGCCCGACAGAGCCCGACAGAGCCCGACAGAGCCCAGTAGAGCCCGACAGAGCCCGACAGAGCCCGACAGGGCCCGACAGGGCCCGACAGAGCCCGACAGGGCCCGACAGAGCCCGACAGCGCCCGACAGAGCCCGACAGGGCCCGACAGAGCCCGACAGAACCCGACAGGGCCCAGTAGAGCCCGACAGAGCCCGACAGAGCCCGACAGAGCCCGACAGAGCCCAGTAGAGCCCGACAGAGCCCGACAGAGCCCGACAGAGCCCGACAGGGCCCGACAGGGCCCGACAGGGCCCGACAGAGCCTGACAGAGCCCAACAGGGCCCAGTAGAGCCCGACAGAGCCCGACAGAGCCCGACAGAGCCCGACAGAGCCCAGTAGAGCCCGACAGAGCCCGACAGAGCCCGACAGGGCCCGACAGGGCCCGACAGAGCCCGACAGGGCCCGACAGAGCCCGACAGCGCCCGACAGAGCCCGACAGGGCCCGACAGAGCCCGACAGAACCCGACAGGGCCCAGTAGAGCCCGACAGAGCCCGACAGAGCCCGACAGAGCCCGACAGGGCCCGACAGAGCCCGACAGAGCCCGACAGAGCCCGACAGGGCCCAGTAGAGTCCGACAGAGCCCGACAGGGCCCGACAGAGCCCGACAGAGCCCGACAGAGCCCGACAGAGCCCGACAGAGCCCGACAGAGCCCGACAGGGCCCGACAGGGCCCGACAGGGCCCAGTAGAGCCCGACAGAGCCCGACAGAGCCCGACAGGGCCCGACAGAGCCCGACAGAACCCGACAGGGCCCAGTAGATCCCGACAGAGCCCGACAGGGCCCGACAGGGCCCGACAGGGCCCGACAGGGCCCGACAGAGCCCGACAGAGCCCGACAGGGCCCAGTAGAGCCCGACAGAGCCCGACAGGGCCCGACAGAGCCCGACAGAGCCCGACAGAGCCTGACAGGGCCCAGTAGAGCCCGACAGAGCCCGACAGGGCCCAGTAGAGCCCGACAGAGCCCGACAGGGACCAGTAGAGCCCGACAGAGCCCGACAGGGCCCGACAGGGCCCGACAGAGCCCGACAGAGCCCGACAGGGCCCAGCAGAGCCCGACAGGGCCCAGCAGAGACCGACAGAGCCCAACAGAGCCCGACAGGGCCCGACAGAGCCTGAAAGGGCCCGACAGGGCCCGACAGAGCCCGACAGAGCCCGACAGAGCCCGACAGGGCCCAGTAGAGCCCGACAGAGCCCGACAGAGCCCGAAAGAGCCCGACAGAGCCCAGTAGAGCCCGACAGAGCCCGACAGAGCCCGACAGAGCCCGACAGAGCCCAGTAGAGCCCGACAGAGCCCGACAGGGCCCGACAGGGCCCGACAGGGCCCAGTAGAGCCCGACAGAGCCCGACAGAGCCCAGTAGAGCCCAGTAGAGCCCGACAGAGCCCAGTAGAGCCCAGTAGAGCTCGACAGGGCCCGACAGGGCCCGACAGGGCCCAGTAGAGCCCGACAGAGCCCGACAGAGCCTGACAGAGCCCGACAGGGCCCGATAGGGCCCGATAGAGCCCGACAGAGCCCGACAGGGCCCAGTAGAGCCCGACAGAGCCCGACAGAGCCCGACAGAGCCCGACAGGGCCCAGTAGAGCCCGACAGAGCCCGACAGAGCCCGACAGAGCCCGACAGGGCCCAGTAGAGCCCAGTAGAGCCCGACAGAGCCCGACAGAGCCCGACAGAGCCCGACAGAGCCCGACAGGGCCCGACAGAGCCTGACAGAGCCCGACAGGGCCCAGTAGAGCCCGACAGAGCCCGACAGAGCCCGACAGAGCCCGACAGGGCCCGACAGGGCCCGACAGAGCCCGACAGGGCCCGACAGGGCCCGACAGAGCCCGACAGAACCCGACAGGGCCCAGTAGAGCCTGACAGAGCCCGACAGAGCCCGACAGGGCCCGACAGGGCCCGACAGAGCCCGACAGAGCCCGACAGGGCCCAGTAGAGCCTGACAGAGCCCGACAGAGCCCGACAGAGCCCGACAGGGCCCGACAGAGCCCGACAGAGCCCGACAGGGCCCGACAGGGCCCAGTAGAGCCCGACAGAGCCCGACAGAACCCGACAGGGCCCAGTAGATCCCGACAGAGCCCGACAGAGCCCGACAGGGCCCGACAGGGCCCGACAGAGCCCGACAGGGCCCAGTAGAGCCCGACAGAGCCCGACAGAGCCCAGTAGAGCCCAGTAGAGCCCGACAGAGTCCGACAGAGCGCGACAGAGCCCGACAGAGCCCGACAGGGCCCGACAGAGCCCGACAGAGCCCGACAGGGCCCGACAGAGCCCGACAGGGCCCGACAGGGCCCAGTAGAGCCCGACAGAGCCCGACAGAGCCCGACAGAGCCCGACAGGGCCCGACAGAGCCCAGTAGAGCCCGACAGAGCCCGACAGAGCCCGACAGAGCCCGACAGAACCCGACAGAGCCTGACAGAGCCCAGTAGAGCCCGACAGAGCCCGACAGAGCCCGACAGAGCCCGACAGAACCCGACAGAGCCCGACAGAGCCCGACAGAGCCCGACAGGGCCCGACAGGGCCCGACAGGGCCCAGTAGAGCCCGACAGAGCCCGACAGAGCCCGACAGAGCCCGACAGGGCCCGACAGGGCCCAGTAGAGCCCGACAGAGCCCGATAGAGCCCGACAGAGCCCGACAGAACCCGACAGAGCCCAACAGAGCCCGACAGAGCCCGACAGGGCCCGACAGGGCCCGACAGGGCCCAGTAGAGCCCGACAAAGCCCGACAGAGCCCAGTAGAGCCCAGTAGAGCCCGACAGAGCCCGACAGAGCCCGACAGAGCCCGACAGAACCCGAGAGAGCCCGACAGAGACCAGTTGAGCCCGACAGAGCCCGACAGAGCCCGACAGAGCCCGACAGGGCCCGACAGGGACAAGTAGGGCCCGACAGAGCCCGACAGAGCCCGACAGAGCCCGACAGAGCCCGACAGAGCCCAGTAGAGCCCGACAGAGCCCGACAGAGCCCGACAGGGCTTGACAGAGCCCGACAGAGCCCGACAGGGCCCGACAGAGCCCGACAGAGCCCGACAGGGCCCGACAGAGCCCAGTAGAGCCCGACAGAGCCCGACAGAGCCCGACAGAGCCCGACAGGGCCCAGTAGAGCCCAGTAGAGCCCGACAGAGCCCAGTAGAGCCCGACAGAGCCCGACAGAGCCCGACAGAGCCCGACAGGGCCCGACAGGGCCCGACAGGGCCCGACAGAGCCTGACAGAGCCCAACAGGGCCCAGTAGAGCCCGACAGAGCCCGACAGAGCCCGACAGAGCCCGACAGAGCCCAGTAGAGCCCGACAGAGCCCGACAGAGCCCGACAGGGCCCGACAGGGCCCGACAGAGCCCGACAGGGCCCGACAGAGCCCGACAGCGCCCGACAGAGCCCGACAGGGCCCGACAGAGCCCGACAGAACCCGACAGGGCCCAGTAGAGCCCGACAGAGCCCGACAGAGCCCGACAGAGCCCAACAGGGCCCGACAGAGCCCGACAGAGCCCGACAGAGCCCGACAGGGCCCAGTAGAGTCCGACAGAGCCCGACAGGGCCCGACAGAGCCCGACAGAGCCCGACAGAGCCCGACAGGGCCCGACAGAGCCCGACAGAGCCCGACAGGGCCCGACAGGGCCCGACAGGGCCCAGTAGAGCCCGACAGAGCCCGACAGAGCCCGACAGGGCCCGACAGAGCCCGACAGAACCCGACAGGGCCCAGTAGATCCCGACAGAGCCCGACAGGGCCCGACAGGGCCCGACAGGGCCCGACAGGGCCCGACAGAGCCCGACAGAGCCCGACAGGGCCCAGTAGAGCCCGACAGAGCCCGACAGGGCCCGACAGAGCCCGACAGAGCCCGACAGAGCCTGACAGGGCCCAGTAGAGCCCGACAGAGCCCGACAGGGCCCAGTAGAGCCCGACAGAGCCCGACAGGGACCAGTAGAGCCCGACAGAGCCCGACAGGGCCCGACAGGGCCCGACAGAGCCCGACAGAGCCCGACAGGGCCCAGCAGAGCCCGACAGGGCCCAGCAGAGACCGACAGAGCCCAACAGAGCCCGACAGGGCCCGACAGAGCCTGAAAGGGCCCGACAGGGCCCGACAGAGCCCGACAGAGCCCGACAGAGCCCGACAGGGCCCAGTAGAGCCCGACAGAGCCCGACAGAGCCCGAAAGAGCCCGACAGAGCCCAGTAGAGCCCGACAGAGCCCGACAGAGCCCGACAGAGCCCAGTAGAGCCCGACAGAGCCCGACAGGGCCCGACAGGGCCCGACAGGGCCCAGTAGAGCCCGACAGAGCCCGACAGAGCCCAGTAGAGCCCAGTAGAGCCCGACAGAGCCCAGTAGAGCCCAGTAGAGCTCGACAGGGCCCGACAGGGCCCGACAGGGCCCAGTAGAGCCCGACAGAGCCCGACAGAGCCTGACAGAGCCCGACAGGGCCCGATAGGGCCCGATAGAGCCCGACAGAGCCCGACAGGGCCCAGTAGAGCCCGACAGAGCCCGACAGAGCCCGACAGAGCCCGACAGGGCCCAGTAGAGCCCGACAGAGCCCGACAGAGCCCGACAGAGCCCGACAGGGCCCAGTAGAGCCCAGTAGAGCCCGACAGAGCCCGACAGAGCCCGACAGAGCCCGACAGAGCCCGACAGGGCCCGACAGAGCCTGACAGAGCCCGACAGGGCCCAGTAGAGCCCGACAGAGCCCGACAGAGCCCGACAGAGCCCGACAGGGCCCGACAGGGCCCGACAGAGCCCGACAGGGCCCGACAGAGCCCGACAGGGCCCGACAGGGCCCGACAGAGCCCGACAGAACCCGACAGGGCCCGACAGGGCCCGACAGAGCCCGACAGAGCCCGACAGGGCCCGACAGAGCCCGACAGAGCCCGACAGGGCCCAGTAGAGCCCGACAGAGCCCGACAGAGCCCGACAGAGCCCGACAGGGCCCGACAGAGCCCGACAGAGCCCGACAGAGCCCAGTAGAGCCCGACAGAGCCCGACAGGGCCCGACAGGGCCCGACAGAGCCCGACAGAGCCCGACAGAGCCCGACAGGGCCCGACAGAGCCCGACAGGGCCCGACAGGGCCCGACAGGGCCCAGTAGATCCCGACAGAGCCCGACAGAGCCCGACAGGGCCCGACAGGGCCCAGTAGAGCCCGACAGAGCCCGACAGAGCCCGACAGAGCCCGACAGGGCCCGACAGGGACCGACAGGGCCCAGTAGAGCCCGACAGAGCACGACAGAGCCCGACAGAGCCCGACAGAGCCCAGTAGAGCCCAGTAGAGCCCGACAGAGCCCGACACAGCCCGACAGAGCCCGACAGAGCCCGACAGGGCCCGACAGGGCCCAGTAGAGCCCGACAGAGCCCGACAGAGCCCGACAGGGCCCGACAGGGCCCAGTAGAGCCCGACAGAGCCAGACAGAGCCCAGTAGAGCCCAGTAGAGCCCGACAGAGCCCGACAGAGCCCGACAGAGCCCGACAGGGCCCGACAGGGCCCGACAGGGCCCAGTAGAGCCCGACAGAGCCCGACAGGGCCCGACAGGGCCCGACAGGGCCCAGTAGAGCCCGACAGAGCCCGACAGAGCCCGACAGGGCACAGTAGAGCCCGACAGAGCCCGACAGAGCCCAGTAGAGCCCAGTAGAGCCCGACAGAGCCCGACAGAGCCCGACAGAACCCGACAGAGCCCGACAGAGCCCAGTAGAGCCAGACAGAGCCCGACAGAGCCCGACAGGGCCCGACAGGGCCCGACAGAGCCCAGTAGAGCCCGACAGAGCCCGACAGAGCCCGACAGAGCCCGACAGGGCCCGACAGGACCCGACAGAGCCCGACAGGGCCCAGTAGAGCCCGACAGAGCCCGACAGAGCCTGACAGGGCCCGACAGGGCCCGACAGAGCCCGACAGAGCCCAGTAGAGCCCGACAGAGCCCGACAGAGCCCGACAGAGCCCGACAGAGCCCAGTAGAGCCCGACAGAGCCTGACAGAGCCCGACAGAGCCCGACAGGGCTTGACAGGGCCCGACAGGGCCCAGTAGAGCCCGACAGAGCCCGACAGAGCCCGACAGAGCCCGACAGGGCCCGACAGGGCCCGACAGGGCCCAGTAGAGCCCAGTAGAGACCAGTAGAGCCCGACAGAGCCCGACAGAGCCCGACAGGGCCCGACAGGGCCCGACAGAGCCCGACAGAGTCCGACAGGGCCCGACAGAGCCCGACAGAGCCCGACAGGGCCCGACAGGGCCCGAGAGGGCCCGACAGAGCCCAGTAGAGCCCGACAGAGCCCGACAGAGCCCGACAGAGCCCGACAGAGCCCGACAGGGCCCAGTAGAGCCCAGTAGAGCCCGACAGAGCCCAGTAGAGCCCAACAGAGCCCGACAGAGCCCGACAGAGCCCGACAGGGCCCGACAGGGCCCGACAGGGCCCAGTAGAGCCCGACAGAGCCCGACAGGGCCCGACAGAGCCCGACAGAGCCCGACAGGGCCCGACAGGGAACAGTAGAGCCCAGTAGAGCCCGACAGAGCCCGACAGAGCCCGACAGGGCCCGACAGAGCCCGACAGAGCCCGACAGAGCCCAGTAGAGTCCGACAGAGCCCGACAGGGCCCGACAGAGCCCGACAGAGCCCGACAGAGCCCGACAGGGCCCGACAGAGCCCGACAGAGCCCGACAGGGCCCGACAGGGCCCGACAGGGCCCAGTAGAGCCCGACAGAGCCCGACAGAGCCCGACAGGGCCCGACAGAGCCCGACAGAACCCGACAGGGCCCAGTAGATCCCGACAGAGCCCGACAGGGCCCGACAGGGCCCGACAGGGCCCGACAGGGCCCGACAGAGCCCGACAGAGCCCGACAGGGCCCAGTAGAGCCCGACAGAGCCCGACAGGGCCCGACAGAGCCCGACAGAGCCCGACAGAGCCTGACAGGGCCCAGTAGAGCCCGACAGAGCCCGACAGGGCCCAGTAGAGCCCGACAGAGCCCGACAGGGACCAGTAGAGCCCGACAGAGCCCGACAGGGCCCGACAGGGCCCGACAGAGCCCGACAGAGCCCGACAGGGCCCAGCAGAGCCCGACAGGGCCCAGCAGAGACCGACAGAGCCCAACAGAGCCCGACAGGGCCCGACAGAGCCTGAAAGGGCCCGACAGGGCCCGACAGAGCCCGACAGAGCCCGACAGAGCCCGACAGGGCCCAGTAGAGCCCGACAGAGCCCGACAGAGCCCGAAAGAGCCCGACAGAGCCCAGTAGAGCCCGACAGAGCCCGACAGAGCCCGACAGAGCCCGACAGAGCCCAGTAGAGCCCGACAGAGCCCGACAGGGCCCGACAGGGCCCGACAGGGCCCAGTAGAGCCCGACAGAGCCCGACAGAGCCCAGTAGAGCCCAGTAGAGCCCGACAGAGCCCAGTAGAGCCCAGTAGAGCTCGACAGGGCCCGACAGGGCCCGACAGGGCCCAGTAGAGCCCGACAGAGCCCGACAGAGCCTGACAGAGCCCGACAGGGCCCGATAGGGCCCGATAGAGCCCGACAGAGCCCGACAGGGCCCAGTAGAGCCCGACAGAGCCCGACAGAGCCCGACAGAGCCCGACAGGGCCCAGTAGAGCCCGACAGAGCCCGACAGAGCCCGACAGAGCCCGACAGGGCCCAGTAGAGCCCAGTAGAGCCCGACAGAGCCCGACAGAGCCCGACAGAGCCCGACAGAGCCCGACAGGGCCCGACAGAGCCTGACAGAGCCCGACAGGGCCCAGTAGAGCCCGACAGAGCCCGACAGAGCCCGACAGAGCCCGACAGGGCCCGACAGGGCCCGACAGAGCCCGACAGGGCCCGACAGGGCCCGACAGAGCCCGACAGAACCCGACAGGGCCCAGTAGAGCCTGACAGAGCCCGATAGAGCCCGACAGAGCCCGACAGGGCCCGACAGGGCCCGACAGAGCCCGACAGAGCCCGACAGGGCCCGACAGAGCCCGACAGAGCCCGACAGGGCCCAGTAGAGCCCGACAGAGCCCGACAGAGCCCGACAGAGCCCGACAGGGCCCGACAGAGCCCGACAGAGCCCGACAGAGCCCAGTAGAGCCCGACAGAGCCCGACAGGGCCCGACAGGGCCCGACAGAGCCCGACAGAGCCCGACAGAGCCCGACAGGGCCCGACAGAGCCCGACAGGGCCCGACAGGGCCCGACAGGGCCCAGTAGATCCCGACAGAGCCCGACAGAGCCCGACAGGGCCCGACAGAGCCCAGTAGAGCCCGACAGAGCCCGACAGAGCCCGACAGAGCCCGACAGGGCCCGACAGGGACCGACAGGGCCCAGTAGAGCCCGACAGAGCACGACAGAGCCCGACAGAGCCCGACAGAGCCCAGTAGAGCCCAGTAGAGCCCGACAGAGCCCGACACAGCCCGACAGAGCCCGACAGAGCCCGACAGGGCCCGACAGGGCCCAGTAGAGCCCGACAGAGCCCGACAGAGCCCGACAGGGCCCGACAGGGCCCAGTAGAGCCCGACAGAGCCAGACAGAGCCCAGTAGAGCCCAGTAGAGCCCGACAGAGCCCGACAGAGCCCGACAGAGCCCGACAGGGCCCGACAGGGCCCGACAGGGCCCAGTAGAGCCCGACAGAGCCCGACAGGGCCCGACAGGGCCCGACAGGGCCCAGTAGAGCCCGACAGAGCCCGACAGAGCCCGACAGGGCACAGTAGAGCCCGACAGAGCCCGACAGAGCCCAGTAGAGCCCAGTAGAGCCCGACAGAGCCCGACAGAGCCCGACAGAACCCGACAGAGCCCGACAGAGCCCAGTAGAGCCAGACAGAGCCCGACAGAGCCCGACAGGGCCCGACAGGGCCCGACAGAGCCCAGTAGAGCCCGACAGAGCCCGACAGAGCCCGACAGAGCCCGACAGGGCCCGACAGGACCCGACAGAGCCCGACAGGGCCCAGTAGAGCCCGACAGAGCCCGACAGAGCCTGACAGGGCCCGACAGGGCCCGACAGAGCCCGACAGAGCCCAGTAGAGCCCGACAGAGCCCGACAGAGCCCGACAGAGCCCGACAGAGCCCAGTAGAGCCCGACAGAGCCTGACAGAGCCCGACAGAGCCCGACAGGGCTTGACAGGGCCCGACAGGGCCCAGTAGAGCCCGACAGAGCCCGACAGAGCCCGACAGAGCCCGACAGGGCCCGACAGGGCCCGACAGGGCCCAGTAGAGCCCAGTAGAGACCAGTAGAGCCCGACAGAGCCCGACAGAGCCCGACAGGGCCCGACAGGGCCCGACAGAGCCCGACAGAGTCCGACAGGGCCCGACAGAGCCCGACAGAGCCCGACAGGGCCCGACAGGGCCCGAGAGGGCCCGACAGAGCCCAGTAGAGCCCGACAGAGCCCGACAGAGCCCGACAGAGCCCGACAGAGCCCGACAGGGCCCAGTAGAGCCCAGTAGAGCCCGACAGAGCCCAGTAGAGCCCAACAGAGCCCGACAGAGCCCGACAGAGCCCGACAGGGCCCGACAGGGCCCGACAGGGCCCAGTAGAGCCCGACAGAGCCCGACAGGGCCCGACAGAGCCCGACAGAGCCCGACAGGGCCCGACAGGGAACAGTAGAGCCCAGTAGAGCCCGACAGAGCCCGACAGAGCCCGACAGGGCCCGACAGAGCCCGACAGAGCCCGACAGAGCCCAGTAGAGCCCGACAGAGCCCGACAGGGCCCGACAGGGCCCGACAGGGCCCAGTAGAGCCCGACAGAGCCCGACAGAGCCCAGTAGAGCCCAGTAGAGCCCGACAGAGCCCGACAGAGCCCGACAGGGCCTGACAGAGCCCGACAGAGCCCGACAGAGCCCGACAGGGCCCGACAGGGCCCGACAGGGCCCGACAGGGCCCAGTGAGCCCGACAGAGCCCGACAGAGCCCGACAGGGCCCGACAGGGCCCAGTAGAGCCCGACAGAGCCCGACAGAGCCCAGTAGAGCCCAGTAGAGCCCGACAGAGCCCGACAGAGCCCGACAGAGCCCGACAGGGCCCGACAGGGCTAGACAGGGCCCAGTAGAGCCCGACAGGGCCCGACAGGGCCCAATACAGCCCGACAGAGCCCGACAGAGCCCGACAGAGCCCGACAGGGCCCGACAGGGCCCGACAGAGCCCAGTAGAGCCCAGTAGAGCCCAGTAGAGCCCGACAGAGCCCAGTAGAGCCCGACAGAGCCCGACAGAGCCCGATAGAGCCCGACAGGGCCCGACAGAGGCCGACAGGGCCCGACAGAGCCCGACAGAGCCCGACAGAGCCCGACAGGGCCCGACAGGGCTAGACAGGGCCCAGTAGAGCCCGACAGGGCCCGACAGTGCCCAATACAGCCCGACAGAGCCCGACAGAGCCCGACAGAGCCCGACAGGGCCCGACAGGGCCCGACAGAGCCCGACAGAGACCGACAGGGCCCGACAGGGCCCGACAGGGCCCGACAGGGCCCAGTAGAGCCCAGTAGAGCCCAGTAGAGCCCGACAGAGCCCAGTAGAGCCCGACAGAGCCCGGCAGAGCCCGATAGAGCCCGACAGGGCCCGACAGAGGCCGACAGGGCCCGACAGAGCCCGACAGGGCCCAGTAGAGCCCGACAGAACCCGACAGAGCCCGACAGAGCCCGACAGAGACCAGTAGAGCCCGACAGAGCCCGACAGAGCCCGACAGAGCCCGACAGGGCCCGACAGGGCCCGACAGAGCCCGACAGGGCCCGACAGAGACCGACAGGGCCCGACAGAGCCCGACAGGGCCCGACAGGGCCCGACAGGGCCCGACAGAGCCCGACAGAGCCCGACAGGGCCCGACAGGGCCCGACAGAGCCCGACAGAGCCCGACAGAGCCCGACAGGGCCCAGTAGAGCCCGACAGAGCCCGACAGGGCCCGACAGGGCCCGACAGGGCCCAGTAGAGCCCGACAGAGCCCGACAGAGCCCAGTAGAGCCCAGTAGAGCCCGACAGAGCCCGACAGAGCCCGACAGAGCCCGACAGGGCCCGACAGGGCCCGACAGGGCCCAGTAGAGCCCGACAGAGCCCGACAGGGCCCGACAGGGCCCGACAGGGCCCAGTAGAGCCCGACAGAGCCCGACAGGGCCCGACAGGGCCCGACAGGGCCCGACAGAGCCCAGTAGAGCCCGACAGAGCCCGACAGAGCCCGACAGAGCCCGACAGAGCCCGACAGGGCCCAGTAGAGCCCAGTAGAGCCCGACAGAGCCCAGTAGAGCCCAACAGAGCCCGACAGAGCCCGACAGAGCCCGACAGGGCCCGACAGGGCCCGACAGGGCCCAGTAGAGCCCGACAGAGCCCGACAGGGCCCGACAGAGCCCGACAGAGCCCGACAGGGCCCGACAGGGAACAGTAGAGCCCAGTAGAGCCCGACAGAGCCCGACAGAGCCCGACAGGGCCCGACAGAGCCCGACAGAGCCCGACAGAGCCCGACAGAGCCCAGTAGAGCCCGACAGAGCCCGACAGGGCCCGACAGGGCCCGACAGGGCCCAGTAGAGCCCGACAGAGCCCGACAGAGCCCAGTAGAGCCCAGTAGAGCCCGACAGAGCCCGACAGAGCCCGACAGGGCCCGACAGAGCCCGACAGAGCCCGACAGAGCCCGACAGGGCCCGACAGGGCCCGACAGGGCCCAGTGAGCCCGACAGAGCCCGACAGAGCCCGACAGGGCCCGACAGGGCCCAGTAGAGCCCGACAGAGCCCGACAGAGCCCAGTAGAGCCCAGTAGAGCCCGACAGAGCCCGACAGAGCCCGACAGAGCCCGACAGGGCCCGACAGGGCTAGACAGGGCCCAGTAGAGCCCGACAGGGCCCGACAGGGCCCAATACAGCCCGACAGAGCCCGACAGAGCCCGACAGAGCCCGACAGGGCCCGACAGGGCCCGACAGAGCCCGACAGACACCGACAGGGCCCGACAGGGCCCGACAGGGCCCGACAGGGCCCAGTAGAGCCCAGTAGAGCCCAGTAGAGCCCGACAGAGCCCAGTAGAGCCCGACAGAGCCCGACAGAGCCCGATAGAGCCCGACAGGGCCCGACAGAGGCCGACAGGGCCCGACAGAGCCCGACAGGGCCCAGTAGAGCCCGACAGAACCCGACAGAGCCCGACAGAGCCCGACAGAGACCAGTAGAGCCCGACAGAGCCCGACAGAGCCCGACAGAGCCCGACAGGGCCCGACAGGGCCCAATACAGCCCGACAGAGCCCGACAGAGCCCGACAGAGCCCGACAGAGCCCGACAGGGCCCGACAGGGCCCGACAGGGCCCAGTAGAGCCCAGTAGAGCCCAGTAGAGCCCGACAGAGCCCAGTAGAGCCCGACAGAGCCCGACAGAGCCCGATAGAGCCCGACAGGGCCCGACAGAGGCCGACAGGGCCCGACAGAGCCCGACAGAGCCCGACAGAGCCCGACAGGGCCCGACAGGGCTAGACAGGGCCCAGTAGAGCCCGACAGGGCCCGACAGTGCCCAATACAGCCCGACAGAGCCCGACAGAGCCCGACAGAGCCCGACAGGGCCCGACAGGGCCCGACAGAGCCCGACAGAGACCGACAGGGCCCGACAGGGCCCGACAGGGCCCGACAGGGCCCAGTAGAGCCCAGTAGAGCCCAGTAGAGCCCGACAGAGCCCAGTAGAGCCCGACAGAGCCCGACAGAGCCCGATAGAGCCCGACAGGGCCCGACAGAGGCCGAGAGGGCCCGACAGAGCCCGACAGGGCCCAGTAGAGCCCGACAGAACCCGACAGAGCCCGACAGAGCCCGACAGAGACCAGTAGAGCCCGACAGAGCCCGACAGAGCCCGACAGAGCCCGACAGGGCCCGACAGGGCCCGACAGAGCCCGACAGGGCCCGACAGAGCCCGACAGAGCCCGACAGAGCCCGACAGGGCCCGACAGGGCCCGACAGAGCCCGACAGAGCCCGACAGGGCCCGACAGAGCCCGACAGGGCCCGACAGGGCCCGACAGAGCCCGACAGAGCCCGACAGGGCCCAGTAGAGCCCGACAGAGCCCGACAGGGCCCGACAGGGCCCGACAGGGCCCAGTAGAGCCCGACAGAGCCCGACAGAGCCCAGTAGAGCCCAGTAGAGCCCGACAGAGCCCGACAGAGCCCGACAGAGCCCGACAGGGCCCGACAGGGCCCGACAGGGCCCAGTAGAGCCCGACAGAGCCCGACAGGGCCCGACAGGGCCCGACAGGGCCCAGTAGAGCCCGACAGAGCCCGACAGGGCCCGACAGGGCCCGACAGGGCCCGACAGAGCCCAGTAGAGCCCGACAGAGCCCGACAGAGCCCGACAGAGCCCGACAGAGCCCGACAGGGCCCAGTAGAGCCCAGTAGAGCCCGACAGAGCCCAGTAGAGCCCAACAGAGCCCGACAGAGCCCGACAGAGCCCGACAGGGCCCGACAGGGCCCGACAGGGCCCAGTAGAGCCCGACAGAGCCCGACAGGGCCCGACAGAGCCCGACAGAGCCCGACAGGGCCCGACAGGGAACAGTAGAGCCCAGTAGAGCCCGACAGAGCCCGACAGAGCCCGACAGGGCCCGACAGAGCCCGACAGAGCCCGACAGAGCCCGACAGAGCCCAGTAGAGCCCGACAGAGCCCGACAGGGCCCGACAGGGCCCGACAGGGCCCAGTAGAGCCCGACAGAGCCCGACAGAGCCCAGTAGAGCCCAGTAGAGCCCGACAGAGCCCGACAGAGCCCGACAGGGCCCGACAGAGCCCGACAGAGCCCGACAGAGCCCGACAGGGCCCGACAGGGCCCGACAGGGCCCGACAGGGCCCAGTGAGCCCGACAGAGCCCGACAGAGCCCGACAGGGCCCGACAGGGCCCAGTAGATCCCGACAGAGCCCGACAGAGCCCAGTAGAGCCCAGTAGAGCCCGACAGAGCCCGACAGAGCCCGACAGAGCCCGACAGGGCCCGACAGGGCTAGACAGGGCCCAGTAGAGCCCGACAGGGCCCGACAGGGCCCAATACAGCCCGACAGAGCCCGACAGAGCCCGACAGAGCCCGACAGGGCCCGACAGGGCCCGACAGAGCCCGACAGAGACCGACAGGGCCCGACAGGGCCCGACAGGGCCCAACAGGGCCCAGTAGAGCCCAGTAGAGCCCAGTAGAGCCCGACAGAGCCCAGTAGAGCCCGACAGAGCCCGACAGAGCCCGATAGAGCCCGACAGGGCCCGACAGAGGCCGACAGGGCCCGACAGAGCCCGACAGGGCCCAGTAGAGCCCGACAGAACCCGACAGAGCCCGACAGAGCCCGACAGAGACCAGTAGAGCCCGACAGAGCCCGACAGAGCCCGACAGAGCCCGACAGGGCCCGACAGGGCCCGACAGAGCCCGACAGGGCCCGACAGAGCCCGACAGAGCCCGACAGAGCCCGACAGGGCCCGACAGAGCCCGACAGGGCCCGACAGAGCCCGACAGAGCCCGACAGGGCCCGACAGAGCCCGACAGGGCCCGACAGGGCCCGACAGAGCCCGACAGAGCCCGACAGAGCCCGACAGGGCCCAGTAGAGCCCGACAGAGCCCGACAGGGCCCGACAGGGCCCGACAGGGCCCAGTAGAGCCCGACAGAGCCCGACAGAGCCCAGTAGAGCCCAGTAGAGCCCGACAGAGCCCGACAGAGCCCGACAGGGCCCGACAGGGCCCGACAGGGCCCAGTAGAGCCCGACAGAGCCCGACAGGGCCCGACAGGGCCCGACAGGGCCCAGTAGAGCCCGACAGAGCCCGACAGAGCCCGACAGGGCCCAGTAGAGCCCGACAGAGCCCGACAGAGCCCAGTACAGACCAGTAGAGCCCGACAGAGCCCGACAGAGCCCGACAGAGCCCGACAGAACCCGACAGAGCCCGACAGAGCCCAGTAGAGCCAGACAGAGCCCGACAGGGCCCGACAGGGCCCGACAGGGCCCGACAGAGCCCAGTAGAGCCCGACAGAGCCCGACAGAGCCCGACAGAGCCCGACAGGGCCCGACAGAGCCCGACAGAGCCCGACAGGGCCCGACAGAGCCCGACAGGGCCCGACAGGGCCCGACAGAGCCCGACAGAACCCGACAGGGCCCAGTAGAGCCCGACAGAGCCCGACAGAGCCCGACAGAGCCCGACAGGGCCCGACAGAGCCCGACAGAGCCCGACAGAGCCCAGTAGAGCCCGACAGAGCCCGACAGGGCCCGACAGGGCCCGACAGAGCCCGACAGAGCCCGACAGAGCCCGACAGGGCCCGACAGGGCCCGACAGGGCCCAGTAGAGCCCGACAGAGCCCGACAGAGCCCGACAGAACCCGACAGGGCCCAGTAGATCCCGACAGAGCCCGACAGAGCCCGACAGAGCCCGACAGGGCCCAGTAGAGCCCGACAGAGCCCGACAGAGCCCGACAGAGCCCGACAGGGCCCGACAGGGCCCAGTAGAGCCCGACAGAGCACGACAGAGCCCGACAGAGCCCAACAGAGCCCGACAGAGCCCAGTAGAGCCCGACAGAGCCCGACACAGCCCGACAGAGCCCGACAGAGCCCGACAGGGCCCGACAGAGCCCGACAGAGCCCTACAGGGCCCGACAGGGCCCAGTAGAGCCCGACAGAGCCCGACAGGGCCCGACAGAGCCCGACAGAGCCCGACAGGGCCCGACAGAGCCCGACAGGGCCCAGTAGAGCCCGACAGAGCCCGACAGAGCCCGACAGAGCCCGACAGGGCCCGACAGAGCCCGACAGAGCCCGACAGGGCCCGACAGGGCCCGACAGAGCCCGACAGAGCCCAGTAGAGCCCGAGAGAGCCCGACAGAATCCGACAGAGCCCGACAGGGCCCAGTAGAGCCCAGTAGAGCCCGACAGAGCCCAGTAGAGCCCGACAGAGCCCGACAGAGCCCGACAGGGCCCGACAGAGGCCGACAGGGCCCGACAGAGCCCGACAGGGCCCAGTAGAGCCCGACAGAGCCCGACAGAGCCCGACAGAGCCCGACAGAGACCAGTAGAGCCCGACAGAGCCCGACAGAGCCCGACAGGGCCCGACAGAGCCCAGTAGAGCCCGACAGGGCCCGACAGGGCCCGACAGAGCCCAGTAGAGCCCGACAGAGCCCGACAGGGCCCGACAGGGCCCGACAGAGCCCGACAGAGCCCGACAGAGCCTGACAGAGCCCGACAGGGCCCTACAGGGCCCGACAGAGACCGACAGGTCCCGACAGGGCCCGACAGGGCCCAGTAGAGCCCGACAGAGCCCGACAGAGCCCGACAGGGCCCGACAGGGCCCGACAGGGCCCAGTAGAGCCCGACAGAGCCAGACAGAGCCCAGTAGAGCCCAGTAGAGCCCGACAGAGCCCGACAGAGCCCGACAGAGCCCGACAGAGCCCGACAGAGCCCGACAGGGCCCGACAGGGCCCAGTAGAGCCCGACAGAGCCCGACAGAGCCCGACAGAGCCCGACAGGGCCCGACAGGGCCCGACAGGGCCCAGTAGAGCCCGACAGGGCCCGACAGGGCCCAACACAGCCCGACAGAGCCCGACAGAGCCCGACAGAGCCCGACAGGGCCCGACAGGGCCCGACAGAGCCCGACAGAGACCGACAGGGCCCGACAGGGCCCGACAGGGCCCGACAGGGCCCAGTAGAGCCCAGTAGAGCCCAGTAGAGCCCGACAGAGCCCAGTAGAGCCCGACAGAGCCCGACAGAGCCCGATAGAGCCCGACAGGGCCCGACAGAGGCCGACAGGGCCCGACAGAGCCCGACAGGGCCCAGTAGAGCCCGACAGAACCCGACAGAGCCCGACAGAGCCCGACAGAGACCAGTAGAGCCCGACAGAGCCCGACACAGCCCGACAGAGCCCGACAGGGCCCGACAGGGCCCGACAGAGCCCGACAGGGCCCGACAGAGCCCGACAGAGCCCGACAGAGCCCGACAGGGCCCGACAGAGCCCGACAGGGCCCGACAGAGCCCGACAGAGCCCGACAGGGCCCGACAGAGCCCGACAGAGCCCGACAGAGCCCGACAGGGCCCAGTAGAGCCCGACAGAGCCCGACAGGGCCCGACAGGGCCCAGTAGAGCCCGACAGAGCCCGACAGAGCCCGACAGAACCCGACAGGGCCCAGTAGATCCCGACAGAGCCCGACAGAGCCCGACAGAGCCCGACAGGGCCCAGTAGAGCCCGACAGAGCCCGACAGAGCCCGACAGAGCCCGACAGGGCCCGACAGGGCCCAGTAGAGCCCGACAGAGCACGACAGAGCCCGACAGAGCCCAACAGAGCCCGACAGAGCCCAGTAGAGCCCGACAGAGCCCGACACAGCCCGACAGAGCCCGACAGAGCCCGACAGGGCCCGACAGAGCCCGACAGAGCCCTACAGGGCCCGACAGGGCCCAGTAGAGCCCGACAGAGCCCGACAGGGCCCGACAGAGCCCGACAGAGCCCGACAGGGCCCGACAGAGCCCGACAGGGCCCAGTAGAGCCCGACAGAGCCCGACAGAGCCCGACAGAGCCCGACAGGGCCCGACAGAGCCCGACAGAGCCCGACAGGGCCCGACAGGGCCCGACAGAGCCCGACAGAGCCCAGTAGAGCCCGAGAGAGCCCGACAGAGTCCGACAGAGCCCGACAGGGCCCAGTAGAGCCCAGTAGAGCCCGACAGAGCCCAGTAGAGCCCGACAGAGCCCGACAGAGCCCGACAGAGCCCGACAGGGCCCGACAGAGGCCGACAGGGCCCGACAGAGCCCGACAGGGCCCAGTAGAGCCCGACAGAGCCCGACAGAGCCCGACAGAGCCCGACAGAGACCAGTAGAGCCCGACAGAGCCCGACAGAGCCCGACAGAGCCCGACAGGGCCCGACAGAGCCCGACAGGGCCCGACAGGGCCCGACAGAGCCCAGTAGAGCCCGACAGAGCCCGACAGGGCCCGACAGGGCCCGACAGAGCCCGACAGAGCCCGACAGAGCCTGACAGAGCCCGACAGGGCCCTACAGGGCCCGACAGAGAACGACAGGGCCCGACAGGGCCCGACAGGGCCCAGTAGAGCCCGACAGAGCCCGACAGAGCCCGACAGGGCCCGACAGGGCCCGACAGGGCCCAGTAGAGCCCGACAGAGCCAGACAGAGCCCAGTAGAGCCCAGTAGAGCCCGACAGAGCCCGACAGAGCCCGACAGAGCCCGACAGAGCCCGACAGGGCCCAGTAGAGCCCGACAGAGCCCGACAGAGCCCGACAGAGCCCGACAGGGCCCGACAGGGCCCGACAGGGCCCAGTAGAGCCCGACAGGGCCCGACAGGGCCCAATACAGCCCGACAGAGCCCGACAGAGCCCGACAGAGCCCGACAGGGCCCGACAGGGCCCGACAGAGCCCGACAGAGACCGACAGGGCCCGACAGGGCCCGACAGGGCCCGACAGGGCCCAGTAGAGCCCAGTAGAGCCCAGTAGAGCCCGACAGAGCCCAGTAGAGCCCGACAGAGCCCGACAGAGCCCGATAGAGCCCGACAGGGCCCGACAGAGGCCGACAGGGCCCGACAGAGCCCGACAGGGCCCAGTAGAGCCCGACAGAACCCGACAGAGCCCGACAGAGCCCGACAGAGACCAGTAGAGCCCGACAGAGCCCGACAGAGCCCGACAGAGCCCGACAGGGCCCGACAGGGCCCGACAGAGCCCGACAGGGCCCGACAGAGCCCGACAGAGCCCGACAGAGCCCGACAGGGCCCGACAGAGCCCGACAGGGCCCGACAGAGCCCGACAGAGCCCGACAGGGCCCGACAGAGCCCGACAGGGCCCGACAGAGCCCGACAGAGCCCGACAGAGCCCGACAGGGCCCAGTAGAGCCCGACAGAGCCCGACAGGGCCCGACAGGGCCCGACAGGGCCCAGTAGATCCCGACAGAGCCCGACAGAGCCCAGTAGAGCCCAGTAGAGCCCGACAGAGCCCGACAGAGCCCGACAGAGCCCGACAGGGCCCGACAGGGCCCGACAGGGCCCAGTAGAGCCCGACAGAGCCCGACAGGGCCCGACAGGGCCCGACAGGGCCCAGTAGAGCCCGACAGAGCCCGACAGAGCCCGACAGGGCCCAGTAGAGCCCGACAGAGCCCGACAGAGCCCAGTACAGACCAGTAGAGCCCGACAGAGCCCGACAGAGCCCGACAGAGCCCGACAGAACCCGACAGAGCCCGACAGAGCCCAGTAGAGCCAGACAGAGCCCGACAGGGCCCGACAGGGCCCGACAGGGCCCGACAGAGCCCGACAGAGCCCAGTAGAGCCCGACAGAGCCCGACAGAGCCCGACAGAGCCCGACAGGGCCCGACAGAGCCCGACAGAGCCCGACAGGGCCCGACAGAGCCCGACAGAACCCGACAGGGCCCAGTAGAGCCCGACAGAGCCCGACAGAGCCCGACAGAGCCCGACAGGGCCCGACAGAGCCCGACAGAGCCCGACAGAGCCCAGTAGAGCCCGACAGAGCCCGACAGGGCCCGACAGGGCCCGACAGAGCCCGACAGAGCCCGACAGAGCCCGACAGGGCCCGACAGGGCCCGACAGGGCCCAGTAGAGCCCGACAGAGCCCGACAGAGCCCGACAGAACCCGACAGGGCCCAGTAGATCCCGACAGAGCCCGACAGAGCCCGACAGGGCCCGACAGGGCCCAGTAGAGCCCGACAGAGCCCGACAGAGCCCGACAGAGCCCGACAGGGCCCAGTAGAGCCCGACAGAGCACGACAGAGCCCGACAGAGCCCAACAGAGCCCGACAGAGCCCAGTAGAGCCCGACAGAGCCCGACACAGCCCGACAGAGCCCGACAGAGCCCGACAGAGCCCGACAGAGCCCGACAGGGCCCAGTAGAGCCCGACAGAGCACGACAGAGCCCGACAGAGCCCAACAGAGCCCGACAGAGCCCAGTAGAGCCCGACAGAGCCCGACACAGCCCGACAGAGCCCGACAGAGCCCGACAGAGCCCGACAGAGCCCGACAGTGCCCAGTAGAGCCCAGTAGAGCCCAGTAGAGCCCGACAGAGCCCAGTAGAGCCCGACAGAGCCCGACAGAGCCCGACAGGGCCCGACAGAGTCCGACAGAGCCCGACAGGGCCCAGTAGAGCCCAGTAGAGCCCGACAGAGCCCAGTAGAGCCCGACAGAGCCCGACAGAGCCCGACAGAGCCCGACAGGGCCCGACAGAGGCCGACAGGGCCCGACAGAGCCCGACAGGGCCCAGTAGAGCCCGACAGAGCCCGACAGAGCCCGACAGAGCCCGACAGAGACCAGTAGAGCCCGACAGAGCCCGACAGAGCCCGACAGAGCCCGACAGGGCCCGACAGAGCCCGACAGAGCCCGACAGGGCCCGACAGGGCCCGACAGAGCCCAGTAGAGCCCGACAGAGCCCGACAGGGCCCGACAGGGCCCGACAGAGCCCGACAGAGCCCGACAGAGCCTGACAGAGCCCGACAGGGCCCGACAGGGCCCGACAGAGACCGACAGGGCCCGACAGGGCCCGACAGGGCCCAGTAGAGCCCGACAGAGCCCGACAGAGCCCGACAGGGCCCGACAGGGCCCGACAGGGCCCAGTAGAGCCCGACAGAGCCAGACAGAGCCCAGTAGAGCCCAGTAGAGTCCGACAGAGCCCGACAGAGCCCGACAGAGCCCGACAGAGCCCGACAGAGCCCGACAGGGCCCAGTAGAGCCCGACAGAGCCCGACAGAGCCCGACAGGGCCCAGTAGAGCCCGACAGAGCCCGACAGAGCCCAGTAGAGCCCAGTAGAGCCCGACAGAGCCCGACAGAGCCCGACAGAGCCCAGTAGAGCCAGACAGAGCCCGACAGAGCCCGACAGGGCCCGACAGGGCCCGACAGAGCCCAGTAGAGCCCGACAGAGCCCGACAGAGCCCGACAGGGCCCGACAGGGCCCGACAGGGCCCAGTAGAGCCCGACAGAGCCCGACAGAGCCCAGTAGAGCCCAGTAGAGCCCGACAGAGCCCGACAGGGCCCGACAGAGCCCGACAGAGCCCGACAGGGCCCAGTAGAGCCCGACAGAGCCCGACAGAGCCCGACAGGGCCCGACAGGGCCCGACAGAGCCCGACAGAGGCCAGTAGAGCCCGACAGAGCCCGACAGAGCCCGACAGAGCCCGACAGAGCCCGACAGAAGCCGACAGAGCCCAGTAGTGCCCGACAGAGCCTGACAGAGCCCGACAGAGCCCGACAGGGATTGACAGGGCCCGACAGGGCCCAGTAGAGCCCGACAGAGCCCGACAGAGCCCGACAGAGCCCGACAGAGCCCAGTAGAGCCCGACAGAGCCCGACAGAGCCCGACAGGGCCCGACAGAGCCCAGTAGAGCCCAGTAGAGACCAGTAGAGCCCGACAGAGCCCGACAGAGCCCGACAGGGCCGGACAGAGCCCGACAGAGTCCGACAGAGCCCGACAGGGCCCGACAGAGCCCGACAGAGCCCGACAGGGCCCGACAGGGCCCGACAGAGCCCAGTAGAGCCCGACAGAGTCCGACAGAGCCCGACAGAGCCCGACAGAGCCCGACAGAGCCCAGTAGAGCCAGACAGAGCCCGACAGAGCCCGACAGGGCCCGACAGGGCCCGACAGAGCCCAGTAGAGCCCGACAGAGCCCGACAGAGCCCGACAGAGCCCGACAGGGCCCGACAGAGCCCGACAGAGCCCGACAGGGCCCAGTAGAGCCCAACAGAGCCCGACAGAGCCCGACAGGGCCCGACAGGGCCCGACAGAGCCCGACAGAGGCCAGTAGAGCCCGACAGAGCCCGACAGAGCCCGACAGAGCCCGACAGAGCCCGACAGAAGCCGACAGAGCCCAGTAGTGCCCGACAGAGCCTGACAGAGCCCGACAGAGCCCGACAGGGATTGACAGGGCCCGACAGGGCCCAGTAGAGCCCGACAGAGCCCGACAGAGCCCGACAGAGCCCGACAGAGCCCAGTAGAGCCCGACAGAGCCCGACAGAGCCCGACAGGGCCCGACAGAGCCCAGTAGAGCCCAGTAGAGACCAGTAGAGCCCGACAGAGCCCGACAGAGCCCGACAGGGCCGGACAGAGCCCGACAGAGTCCGACAGAGCCCGACAGGGCCCGACAGAGCCCGACAGAGCCCGACAGGGCCCGACAGGGCCCGACAGGCCCGACAGAGCCCAGTAGAGCCCGACAGAGTCCGACAGAGCCCGACAGAGCCCGACAGAGCCCGACAGGGCCCAGTAGAGCCCAGTAGAGCCCGACAGAGCCCAGTAGAGCCCGACAGAGCCCGACAGAGCCCGACAGAGCCCGACAGGGACGACAGAGCCCGACAGGGCCCGACAGAGCCCGACAGGGCCCAGTAGAGCCCGACAGAGCCCGACAGGGCCCGACAGGGCCCGACAGGGCCCAGTAGAGCCCGACAGAGCCCGACAGAGCCCGACAGAGCCCGACAGGGCCCGACAGGGCCCAGTATGAGCCCGACAGAGCCCGACAGAGCCCAGTAGAGCCCAGTAGAGCCCGACAGAGCCCGACAGAGCCGGACAGAGCCCGACAGGGCCCGACAGGGCCCGACAGTACCCAGTAGAGCCCGACAGAGCCCGACAGGGCCCGACAGGGCCCGACAGGGCCCAATACAGCCCGACAGAGCCCGACAGAGCCCGACAGAGCCCGACAGAGCCCGACAGGGCCCAACAGAGCCCGACAGAGACCGACAGGGCCCGACAGGGCCCAGTAGAGCCCAGTAGAGCCCGACAGAGCCCAGTAGAGCCCGACAGAGCCCGACAGGGCCGGACAGAGCCCGACAGGGCCCAGTAGAGCCCGACAGAACCCGACAGAGCCCGACAGAGCCCGACAGAGCCCGACAGAGCCCGACAGGGCCCGACAGGGCCCGACAGGGCCCAGTAGAGCCCGACAGAGCCCGACAGAGCCCGACAGGACCCAGTAGAGCCCGACAGAGCCCGACAGGGCCCAGTACAGCCCAGTAGAGCCCGACAGAGCCCGACAGAGCCCGACAGAGCCCGACAGAACCCGACAGAGCCGACAGAGCCCAGTAGAGCCAGACAGATCCCGACAGGGCCCGACAGGGCCCGACAGAGCCCAGTAGAGCCCGACAGAGCCCGACAGAGCCCGACAGAGCCCGACAGGGCCCGACAGGGCCCGACAGAGCCCGACAGAGCCCGACAGAGCCCGACAGGGCCCAGTAGAGCCCGACAGAGCCCGACAGAGCCCGACAGGGCCGACAGAGCCCGACAGAGCCCAGTAGAGCCCGACAGAGCCCGACAGAGCCCGACAGAGCCCGACAGAGCCCGACAGAACCCGACAGAGCCCAGTAGAGCCCGACAGAGCCTGACAGAGCCCGACAGAGCCCGACAGGGCTTGACAGGGCCCGACAGGGCCCAGTAGAGCCCGACAGAGCCCGACAGAGCCCGACAGAGCCCGACAGAGCCCAGTAGAGCCCGACAGAGCCCGACAGAGCCCGACAGGGCCCGACAGGGCCCGACAGGGCCCGACAGAGCCCAGTAGAGCCCAGTAGAGACCAGTAGAGCCCGACAGAGCCCGACAGAGCCCGACAGGGCCCGACAGAGCCCGACAGAGCCCGACAGAGCCCAGTAGAGCCCGACAGAGCCCGACAGAGCCCGACAGGGCCCGACAGGGCCCGACAGGGCCCGACAGAGCCCAGTAGAGCCCAGTAGAGACCAGTAGAGCCCGACAGAGCCCGACAGGGCCCGACAGGGCCCGACAGGGCCCAGTAGAGCCCGACAGAGCCCGACAGGGCCCGACAGGGCCCGACAGGGCCCGACAGAGCCCAGTAGAGCCCGACAGAGCCCGACAGAGCCCGACAGAGCCCGACAGAGCCCGACAGGGCCCAGTAGAGCCCAGTAGAGCCCGACAGAGCCCAGTAGAGCCCAACAGAGCCCGACAGAGCCCGACAGAGCCCGACAGGGCCCGACAGGGCCCGACAGGGCCCAGTAGAGCCCGACAGAGCCCGACAGGGCCCGACAGAGCCCGACAGAGCCCGACAGGGCCCGACAGGGAACAGTAGAGCCCAGTAGAGCCCGACAGAGCCCGACAGAGCCCGACAGGGCCCGACAGAGCCCGACAGAGCCCGACAGAGCCCGACAGAGCCCAGTAGAGCCCGACAGAGCCCGACAGGGCCCGACAGGGGCCCGACAGGGCCCAGTAGAGCCCGACAGAGCCCGACAGAGCCCAGTAGAGCCCAGTAGAGCCCGACAGAGCCCGACAGAGCCCGACAGGGCCCGACAGAGCCCGACAGAGCCCGACAGAGCCCGACAGGGCCCGACAGGGCCCGACAGGGCCCGACAGGGCCCAGTGAGCCCGACAGAGCCCGACAGAGCCCGACAGGGCCCGACAGGGCCCAGTAGAGCCCGACAGAGCCCGACAGAGCCCAGTAGAGCCCAGTAGAGCCCGACAGAGCCCGAGAGAGCCCGACAGAGCCCGACAGGGCCCGACAGGGCTAGACAGGGCCCAGTAGAGCCCGACAGGGCCCGACAGGGCCCAATACAGCCCGACAGAGCCCGACAGAGCCCGACAGAGCCCGACAGGGCCCGACAGGGCCCGACAGAGCCCGACAGAGACCGACAGGGCCCGACAGGGCCCGACAGGGCCCGACAGGGCCCAGTAGAGCCCAGTAGAGCCCAGTAGAGCCCGACAGAGCCCAGTAGAGCCCGACAGAGCCCGACAGAGCCCGATAGAGCCCGACAGGGCCCGACAGAGGCCGACAGGGCCCGACAGAGCCCGACAGGGCCCAGTAGAGCCCGACAGAACCCGACAGAGCCCGACAGAGCCCGACAGAGACCAGTAGAGCCCGACAGAGCCCGACAGAGCCCGACAGAGCCCGACAGGGCCGACAGGGCCCGACAGAGCCGGACAGGGCCCGACAGAGCCCGACAGAGCCCGACAGAGCCCGACAGAGCCCGACAGGGCCGGACAGAGCCCGACAGAGTCCGACAGAGCCCGACAGGGCCCGACAGAGCCCGACAGAGCCCGACAGGGCCCGACAGGGCCCGACAGAGCCCAGTAGAGCCCGACAGAGTCCGACAGAGCCCGACAGAGCCCGACAGAGCCCGACAGAGCCCAGTAGAGCCAGACAGAGCCCGACAGAGCCCGACAGGGCCCGACAGGGCCCGACAGAGCCCAGTAGAGCCCGACAGAGCCCGACAGAGCCCGACAGAGCCCGACAGGGCCCGACAGAGCCCGACAGAGCCCGACAGGGCCCAGTAGAGCCCAACAGAGCCCGACAGAGCCCGACAGGGCCCGACAGGGCCCGACAGAGCCCGACAGAGGCCAGTAGAGCCCGACAGAGCCCGACAGAGCCCGACAGAGCCCGACAGAGCCCGACAGAAGCCGACAGAGCCCAGTAGTGCCCGACAGAGCCTGACAGAGCCCGACTGAGCCCGACAGGGATTGACAGGGCCCGAAAGGGCCCAGTAGAGCCCGACAGAGCCCGACAGAGCCCGACAGAGCCCGACAGAGCCCAGTAGAGCCCGACAGAGCCCGACAGAGCCCGACAGGGCCCGACAGAGCCCAGTAGAGCCCAGTAGAGACCAGTAGAGCCCGACAGAGCCCGACAGAGCCCGACAGGGCCGGACAGAGCCCGACAGAGTCCGACAGAGCCCGACAGGGCCCGACAGAGCCCGACAGAGCCCGACAGGGCCCGACAGGGCCCGACAGGGCCCGACAGAGCCCAGTAGAGCCCAACAGAGTCCGACAGAGCCCGACAGAGCCCGACAGAGCCCGACAGGGCCCAGTAGAGCCCAGTAGAGCCCGACAGAGCCCAGTAGAGCCCGACAGAGCCCGACAGAGCCCGACAGAGCCCGACAGGGACGACAGAGCCCGACAGGGCCCGACAGAGCCCGACAGGGCCCAGTAGAGCCCGACAGAGCCCGACAGGGCCCGACAGGGCCCGACAGGGCCCAGTAGAGCCCGACAGAGCCCGACAGAGCCCGACAGAGCCCGACAGGGCCCGACAGGGCCCAGTAGAGCCCGACAGAGCCCGACAGAGCCCAGTAGAGCCCAGTAGAGCCCGACAGAGCCCGACAGAGCCCGACAGAGCCCGACAGGGCCCGACAGGGCCCGACAGTACCCAGTAGAGCCCGACAGAGCCCGACAGGGCCCGACAGGGCCCGACAGGGCCCAATACAGCCCGACAGAGCCCGACAGAGCCCGACAGAGCCCGACAGAGCCCGACAGGGCCCAACAGAGCCCGACAGAGACCGACAGGGCCCGACAGGGCCCAGTAGAGCCCAGTAGAGCCCGACAGAGCCCAGTAGAGCCCGACAGAGCCCGACAGGGCCGGACAGAGCCCGACAGGGCCCAGTAGAGCCCGACAGAACCCGACAGAGCCCGACAGAGCCCGACAGAGCCCGACAGAGCCCGACAGAGACCAGTAGAGCCCGACAGAGCCCGACAGGGCCCGACAGGGCCCGACAGAGCCCGACAGGGCCCGACAGGGCCCGACAGAGCCCAGTAGAGCCCGACAGACCCCGACAGGGCCCGATAGAGCCCGACAGAGCCCGACAGAGCCCGACAGGGCCCGACAGAGCCCGACAGAGACCGACAGGGCCCAGTAGAGCCCGACAGAGCCCGACAGAGCCCGACAGAGCCCGACAGGGCCCGACAGAGCCCAGTAGAGCCCGACAGAGCCCGACAGAGCCCAGTAGAGCCCAGTAGAGCCCGACAGAGCCCGACAGAGCCCGACAGAGCCCGAAAGGGCCCGACAGGGCCCGACAGGGCCCAGTAGAGCCCGACAGAGCCCGACAGGGCCCGACAGGGCCCGAAGGGCCCAGTAGAGCCCGACAGAGCCCGACAGAGCCCGACAGGACCCAGTAGAGCCCGACAGAGCCCGACAGGGCCCAGTACAGCCCAGTAGAGCCCGACAGAGCCCGACAGAGCCCGACAGAGCCCGACAGAACCCGACAGAGCCCGACAGAGCCCAGTAGAGCCAGACAGAGCCCGACAGGGCCCGACAGGGCCCGACAGAGCCCAGTAGAGCCCGACAGAGCCCGACAGGGCCCGACAGGGCCCGACAGAGCCCGACAGAGCCCGACAGGGCCCAGTAGAGCCCGACAGAGCCCGACAGAGCCCGACAGGGCCCGACAGAGCCCGACAGAGCCCAGTAGAGCCCGACAGAGCCCGACAGAGCCCGACAGAGCCCGACAGAGCCCGACAGAACCGACAGAGCCCAGTAGAGCCCGACAGAGCCTGACAGAGCCCGACAGAGCCCGACAGGGCTTGACAGGGCCCGACAGGGCCCAGTAGAGCCCGACAGAGCCCGACAGAGCCCGACAGAGCCCGACAGAGCCCAGTAGAGCCCGACAGAGCCCGACAGAGCCCGACAGGGCCCGACAGGGCCCGACAGGGCCCGACAGAGCCCAGTAGAGCCCAGTAGAGACCAGTAGAGCCCGACAGAGCCCGACAGAGCCCGACAGGGCCCGACAGAGCCCGACAGAGCCCGACAGAGCCCAGTAGAGCCCGACAGAGCCCGACAGAGCCCGACAGGGCCCGACAGGGCCCGACAGGGCCCGACAGAGCCCAGTAGAGCCCAGTAGAGACCAGTAGAGCCCGACAGAGCCCGACAGGGCCCGACAGGGCCCGACAGGGCCCAGTAGAGCCCGACAGAGCCCGACAGGGCCCGACAGGGCCCGACAGGGCCCGACAGAGCCCAGTAGAGCCCGACAGAGCCCGACAGAGCCCGACAGAGCCCGACAGAGCCCGACAGGGCCCAGTAGAGCCCAGTAGAGCCCGACAGAGCCCAGTAGAGCCCAACAGAGCCCGACAGAGCCCGACAGAGCCCGACAGGGCCCGACAGGGCCCGACAGGGCCCAGTAGAGCCCGACAGAGCCCGACAGGGCCCGACAGAGCCCGACAGAGCCCGACAGGGCCCGACAGGGAACAGTAGAGCCCAGTAGAGCCCGACAGAGCCCGACAGAGCCCGACAGGGCCCGACAGAGCCCGACAGAGCCCGACAGAGCCCAGTAGAGCCCGACAGAGCCCGACAGGGCCCGACAGGGCCCGACAGGGCCCAGTAGAGCCCGACAGAGCCCGACAGAGCCCAGTAGAGCCCAGTAGAGCCCGACAGAGCCCGACAGAGCCCGACAGGGCCCGACAGAGCCCGACAGAGCCCGACAGAGCCCGACAGGGC